>NC_092333.1:200762500-201062500 GCF_046630445.1 Rutidosis leptorrhynchoides
GAGTGTATATACCAATAGTTCATACATCTAAAAGCTGTGTATTGTACGAGTACGAATATGGGTGCATACGAGTAGAATTGTTGATGAAACTGAACGAGGATGTAATTGTAAGCATTTTTGTTAAGTAGAAGTATTTTGATAAGTGTCTTGAAGTCTTTCAAAAGTGTATGAATACATATTAAAACACTACATGTATATACATTTTAACTGAGTCGTTAAGTCATCGTTAGTCGTTACATGTAAATGTTGATTTGAAACCTTTAAGTTAACGATCTTGTTAAATGTTGTTAACCCAATGTTTATTATATCTAATGAGATGTTAAATTATTATATTATCATGATATTATGATATATTAATATATCTTAATATGATATATATACATTTAAATGTCGATACAATGATAATCGTTACAACATGTCTCGTTTCGAAATATTAAATTAGTAGTCTTGTTTTTACATATGTAGTTCATTGTTAATACACTTAATGACATGTTTACTTATCATTTATCATGATTAAATATAGTGTATCAATATCTTAATATGATTCATATGTATTTAGTAAGAAGTTTTTATAACGATAATCGTTATATATATCGTTTCGAGTTTCTTAATTCAATAAACTCAATTTTATGTATATAACTCATTGTTAAAATACCTAATGAGATACTTACTTATCATAATATCATGTCAAATATATATATAATTATATATATGTCATCATATAGTTTTTACAATTTTTAACGTTTGTGAATCACCGGTCAACTTGGGTGGTCAAATGTCTATATGAAACCTATTTCAATTAATCAAGTCTTAACAAGTTTGATTGCTTAACATGTTGGAAACACTTAATAACAATTTCATTTAATATATATATATATATATATATATATATATAAACATGGAAAAGTTCGGGTCACTACAGTACCTACCCGTTAAATAAATTTCGTCCCGACATTTTAAGCAGTTGGAGGTGTTGACGTATCTTCTGGAAATAAATGCGGGTATTTCTTCTTCATCTGATCTTCTCATTCCCAGGTGAACTCGGGTCCTCTACGAGCATTCCATTGAACCTTAACAATTGGTATCTTATTTTGCTTAAGTCTTTTAACCTCACGATCCATTATTTCGACGGGTTCTTCGATGAATTGAAGTTTTTCGTTGATTTGGATTTCATCTAACGGAATAGTGAGATCATCTTTAGCAAACCCTTTCTTCAAATTCGAGACATGGAAAGTGTTATGTACATCCGCGAGTTGTTGAGGTAACTCAAGTCGGTAAGCTACTGGTCCGACACGATCAATAATCTTGAATGGTCCAATATACCTTGGATTTAATTTCCCTCGTTTACCAAATCGAACAACGCCTTTCCAAAGTGCAACTTTAAGCATGACCATCTCTCCAATTTCAAATTCTATATCTTTTCTTTTAATGTCAGCGTAGCTCTTTTGTCGACTTTGGGCGGTTTTCAACCGTTGTTGAATTTGGATGATCTTCTCGGTAGTTTCTTGTATTATCTCCGGACCCGTAATCTGTCTATCCCCCACTTCACTCCAACAAATCGGAGACCTGCACTTTCTACCATAAAGTGCTTCAAACGGCGCCATCTCAATGCTTGAATGGTAGCTGCTATTATAGGAAAATTCTGCTAACGGTAGATGTCGATCCCAACTGTTTCTGAAATCAATAACACATGCTCGTAGCATGTATTCAAGCGTTTGTATCGTCCTTTCGCTCTGCCCATCAGTTTGTGGATGATAGGCAGTACTCATGTCTAGACGAGTTCCTAATGCTTGCTGTAATGTCTGCCAGAATCTTGAAATAAATCTGCCATCCCTATCAGAGATAATAGAGATTGGTATTACATGTCTGGAGACAACTTACTTCAAATACAGTCGTGCTAACTTCTCCATCTTGTCATCTTCTCTTATTGGCAGGAAGTGTGCTGATTTGGTGAGACGATCAACTATTACCCAAATAGTATCAAAACAACTTGCAGTCCTTGGCAATTTAGTGATGAAATCCATGGTAATGTTTTCCCATTTCCATTCTGGGATTCCGGGTTGTTGAAGTAGACCTGATGGTTTCTGATGCTCAGCTTTGACCTTAGAACACGTCAAACATTCTCCTACGTATTTAGCAACATCGGCTTTCATACCCGGCCACTAAAAATATTTCTTGAGATCCTTGTACATCTTCCCCGTTCCAGGATGTATTGAGTATCTGGTTTTATGAGCTTCTCTAAGTACCATTTCTTTCATATCTCCAAATTTTGGTACCGAAATCCTTTCAGCCCTATACCGGGTTCCGTCTTCCCGAATATTAAGATGCTTCTCCGATCCTTTGGGTATTTCATTCTTTAAATTTTCCTCTTTTAAAACTCCTTGTTGCGCCTCCTTTATTTGAGTAGTAAGGTTATTGTGAATCATTATATTCATAGATTTTACTCGAATGGGTTCTCTGTCCTTCCTGCTCAAGGCGTCGGCTACCACATTTGCCTTCCCCGGGTGGTAACGAATCTCAAAGTGGTAATCATTCAACAATTCAATCCACCTACGCTGCCTCATATTCAGTTATTTCTGATTAAATATGTGTTGAAGACTTTTGTGGTCGGTATATATAATACTTTTGACCCCATATAAGTAGTACCTCCAAGTCTTTAATGCAAAAACAACCGCGCCTAATTCCAAATCATGCGTCGTATAATTTTGTTCGTGAATCTTCAATTGTCTAGATGCATAAGCAATTACTTTCGTTCGTTGCATTAATACACAACCGAGACCGTGCTTTGAGGCATCACAATATATCACAAAATCATCATTCCCTTCAGGTAATGACAATATAAGTGCCGTAGTTAACTTTTTCTTCAATAACTGAAACGCTTTCTCTTGTTCATCCTTCCATTCAAATTTCTTCCCTTTATGCGTTAATGCAGTCAAGGGTTTTGCTATTCTGGAAAAGTCTTGGATGAACCTTCTATAGTAACCAGCTAGTCCTAAAAACTGGCGTATGTGTTTCGGAGTTTTCGGGGTTTCCCACTTTTCAACGGTTTCAGTCTTTGCTGGATCCACCTGAATACCTTCTTTGTTCACTATGTGACTGAGGAATTGAATTTCTTCCAACCAAAATGCACACTTTGAAAACTTAGCGTACAGTTTTTCTTTCCTTAACAACTCTAGCACTTTTCTCAAGTGTTCTTCGTGCTCTTGATCATTCTTCGAGTAAATAAGTATGTCATCGATGAAAACAATGACAAACTTGTCAAGATATGGCCCACACACTCGGTTCATGAGGTCCATGAACACAGCTGGTGCGTTAGTCAATCCAAATGGCATAACCATAAACTCGTAATGATCGTAACGCGTCCTAAAAGAAGTCTTTGGAATATCATCCTCCTTCACCCGCATTTGATGATATCCAGAACGTAAATCGATCTTCGAATAAATAGACGAGCCTTGTAGTTGATCAAATAAGTCGTCGATTCTCGGTAGTGGGTAGCGGTTCTTGATGGTAAATTTGTTCAACTCTCGGTAGTCGATACACAACCTGAATGTACCATCTTTCTTCTTGACAAACAAAATAGGAGCTCCCCACGGTGATATGCTTGGTTGAATGAAACCACGCTCTAAAAGTTCTTGTAATTGGCTCTGAAGTTCCTTCATTTCGCTAGGTGTGAGTCTGGATGGAGCACGAGCTATTGGTGCAGCTCCCGGTACAAGGTTTATTTGAAATTCAACGGATCGGTGTGGAGGTAGTCCCGGTAATTCTTTCGGAAATACATCGGGAAATTCTTTTGTGACGGGAATATCATTGATGTTCTTTTCTTCGGAATTGACTTTCTCGACGTGTGCTAGCACAGCATAGCAACCTTTTCTTATTAGTTTTTGTGCCTTCAGGTTACTAATAAGATTTAACTTTGCGTTTCTCTTTTCTCCGTACACCATTAAGGGTTTTCCTTTTTCTCGTATAATGCGAATTGCATTTTTGTAACAAACGATCTCTGCTTTCACTTCTTTCAACCAGTCCATACTGATTATCACATCAAAACTCCCTAACTCTACTGGTATCAAGTCAATCTTAAATGTTTCGCTAACCAATTTAATTTCTCGATTCCGACATATATTATCTGCTGAAATTAATTTACCATTTGCTAATTCGAGTAAAAATTTACTATCCAAAGGCGTCAATGGGCAACTTAATTTAGCACAAAATTCTCTACTCATATAGCTTCTACCCGCACCCGAATCAAATAAAACGTAAGCAGATTTATTGTCAATAAGAAATGTACCCGTAACAAGCTCCGGGTCTTCCTGTGCCTCTGCCGCATTAATATTGAAAAATCTTCCGCGGCCTTGTCAATTCGTGTTCTTCTGGTTCGGGCAATTTCTAATAATGTGGCCCGGTTTTCCACATTTATAACAAACAGCGTTGGTATTACTTGCTCCGACACTATTCATTTCAGCATTACTTGTTCCGGCATTATTTGCTCCCTTAGTTCTGTTAAAATTTGGTCCGTAGACCTCACACTTTGTCGCGCTATGACCATTTCTTTTACACCTATTGCAAAATGTCGTGCAAAATCCCTGGTGATTTTCTTTACACCTATGACATGGCTGTTTTTGGTTTTTGTTGCCGTTGTTGTTATTGAGGTTGTTGTTGGGATTGTTATTGTTGTTGAAATAGTTGTTGTAGTTGTTGTTGTTGTTGGGATGTTTGTTGTAGTTATTGTTAGGATTGCGGTTATTGTTGCGATTGTTGTTGTGGTTGTTGGGATAGTTGTTGCGATTGTGGTTGTAATTGTTGTTGTTGTTGTATTGGTGACTCTTGTCACCGTTTTCCTCTCACTTCCTCTTGAGTTGTTTCGTATTGGCTTCTTCAGCCGCCTGCTCTTTAATTCTTCCCTCAATCTAATTTATGAGTTTATGAGCCATTCGACTTGCCTTCTGTATAGAAGCGGGCTCGTGTGAACTCACATCTTCTTGAATCCTTACTGTTAACTGTAGTGACCCGAACTTTTCCATGTTTATATATATTAATTGAGATTGATATTTACATGATTAAATGTTTCCAACATGTTAAGCAATCAAACTTGTTAAGACTTGATTAATTGAAATATGTTTCATATAGACAATTGACCACCCAAGTTGACCGGTGATTCACGAACGTTAAAACTTGTAAAAACTATATGATGACATATATATGGATATATATATAGTTAACATGATACTATGATAAGTAAACATATCATTAAGTATATTAACAATGAACTACATATGTAAAAACAAGACTACTAACTTAATGATTTTTAAACGAGACATATATGTAACGATTATCGTTGTAAAGACATTTAATGTATATATATCATATTAAGAGATATTCATACATGATAATATCATGATAATATAATAATTTAAAATCTCATTTGATATTATAAACATTGGGTTAACAACATTTAACAAGATCGTTAACCTAAAGGTTTCAAAACAACACTTACATGTAACGACTAACGATGACTTAACGACTCAGTTAAAATGTATATACATGTAGTGTTTTAATATGTATTTATACACTTTTGAAAGACTTCAATACACTTATCAAAATACTTCTACTTAACAAAAATGCTTACAATTACATCCTCGTTCAGTTTCATCAACAATTCTACTCGTATGCACCCGTATTCGTACTCGTACAATACACAGCTTTTAGATGTATGTACTAGTGGTATATACACTCCAATGATCAGCTCTTAGCAGCCCATGTGAGTCACCTAACACATGTGGGAACCATCATTTGGCAACTAGCATGAAATATCTCATAAAATTACAAAAATATGAGTAATCATTCATGACTTATTTACATGAAAACAAAATTACATATCCTTTATATCTAATCCATACACCAATGACCAAAAACACCTACAAACACTTTCATTCTTCATTTTTCTTCATCTAATTGATCTCTCTCAAGTTCTATCTTCAAGTTCTAAGTGTTCTTCATAAATTCCAAAAGTTCTAGTTTCATAAAATCAAGAATACTTTCAAGTTTGCTAGCTCACTTTCAATCTTGTAAGGTGATCATCCAACCTCAAGAAATCTTTGTTTCTTATAGTAGGTTATCATTCTAATACAAGGTAATAATCATATTCAAACTTTGGTTCAATTTCTATAACTATAACAATCTTATTTCAAGTGATGATCTTACTTGAACTTGTTTTCGTGTCATGATTCTGCTTCAAGAACTTCGAGCCATCCAAGGATCCGTTGAAGCTAAATCCATTTTTCTCTTTTCCAGTAGGTTTATCCAAGGAACTTAAGGTAGTAATGATGTTCATAACATCATTCGATTCATACATATAAAGCTATCTTATTCGAAGGTTTAAACTTGTAATCACTAGAACATAGTTTAGTTAATTCTAAACTTGTTCGCAAACAAAAGTTAATCCTTCTAACTTGACTTTTAAAATCAACTAAACACATGTTATATATCTATATGATATGCTAACTTAATGATTTAAAACCTGGAAACATGAAAAACACCGTAAAACTGGATTTACGCCGTCGTAGTAACACCGCGGGCTGTTTTGGGTTAGTTAATTAAAAACTATGATAAACTTTGATTTAAAAGTTGTTATTCTGGAAAAATGATTTTTATTATGAATATGAAACTATATCCAAAAATTATGGTTAAACTCAAAGTGGAAGTATGTTTTCTAAAATGGTCATCTAGACGTCGTTCTTTCGACTGAAATGACTACCTTTACAAAAACGACTTGTAACTTATTTTTCCGACTATAAACCTATACTTTTTCTGTTTAGATTCATAAAATAGAGTTCAATATGAAACCATAGCAATTTGATTCACTCAAAACGGATTTAAAATGAAGAAGTTATGGGTAAAACAAGATTGGATAATTTTTCTCATTTTAGCTACGTGAAAATTGGTAACAAATCTATTCCAACCATAACTTAATCAACTTGTATTGTATATTATGTAATCTTGAGATACCATAGACACGTATACAATGTTTCGACCTATCATGTCGACACATCTATATATATTTCGGAACAACCATAGACACTCTATATGTGAATGTTGGAGTTAGCTATACAGGGTTGAGGTTGATTCCAAAATATATATAGTTTGAGTTGTGATCAATACTGAGATACGTATACACTGGGTTGTGGATTGATTCAAGATAATATTTATCGATTTATTTCTGTACATCTAACTGTGGACAACTAGTTGTAGGTTACTAACGAGGACAGCTGACTTAATAAACTTAAAACATCAAAATATATTAAAAGTGTTGTAAATATATTTTGAACATACTTTGATATATATGTATATATTGTTATAGGTTCGTGAATCAACCAGTGGCCAAGTCTTACTTCCCGACGAAGTAAAAAATCTGTGAAAGTGAGTTATAGTCCCACTTTTAAAATCTAATATTTTTGGGATGAGAATACATGCAGGTTTTATAAATGATTTACAAAATAGACACAAGTACGTGAAACTACATTCTATGGTTGAATTATCGAAATCGAATATGCCCCTTTTTATTAAGTCTGGTAATCTAAGAATTAGGGAACAGACACCCTAATTGACGCGAATCCTAAAGATAGATCTATTGGGCCTAACAAACCCCATCCAAAGTACCGGATGCTTTAGTATTTCGAAATTTATATCATATCCGAAGGGTGTCCCGGAATGATGGGGATATTCTTATATATGCATCTTGTTAATGTCGGTTACCAGGTGTTCACCATATGAATGATTTTTATCTCTATGTATGGGATGTGTATTGAAATATGAAATCTTGTGGTCTATTATTATGATTTGATATATATAGGTTAAACCTATAACTCACCAACATTTTTGTTGACGTTTTAAGCATGTTTATTCTCAGGTGATTATTAAGAGCTTCCGCTGTGGCATACTTAAATAAGGACGAGATTTGGAGTCCATGTTTGTATGATATTGTGTAAAAACTGCATTCAAGAAACTTATTTTGTTGTAACATATTTGTATTGTAAACCATTATGTAATGGTCGTGTGTAAACAGGATATTTTTGATTATCATTATTTGATAATCTACGTAAAGCTTTTTAAACCTTTATTGATGAAATAAAGGTTATGGTTTGTTTTAAAATGAATGCAGTCTTTGAAAAACGTCTCATATAGAGGTTAAAACCTCGCAACAAAATCAATTAATATGGAACGTTTTTAATCAATAAGAACGGGACATTTCAATTGGTATCAGAGCGTTGGTCTTAGAGAACCAGAATTTTGCATTAGTGTGTCTTATCGAGTTTGTTAGGATGCATTAGTGAGTCTGGACTTCGACCGTGTTTACTTGAAAAATGATTGCTTAACAAATTTTGTTGGAAACTATATATTTTTAACATGTGAATATTATGTGATATATTAATCTCTTAACGCGTTTGATATTATGTGATAGATGTCTACCTCTAGAACAAGTCCCATTAACTCACCTAATAATAATGAAGAGTTAAATGTAAATTGGAATGATTCGTGGACTGATTCACAAGTTCCCGAAGAGGAACCGGAAGAAGAATCGGAACCGGAAGAAGAATCGGAACCGGATGAAGAAATAGAACCGGTGGGGGAAATAATAAAACGGTTAAGTAAAAGAAAATCCTCAACCAACCGACCAAGGTTAATTATGGTCAATGGTGTTTCCGCCAAGGAAGCAAAATATTGGGAGGATTACCAATTCTCCGATGAATCGGATTCCGACGAGAATTCCGATGATGTTATAGAAATTACCCCAACTGAATTTAAAAAGACAAAAGAAAATAATAAGGGAAAGGGCATAAAAATAGAGAAATCTAATTCCAATCCCGATGAACTTTATATGTATCGTCAACCCCCGAAGTCCTTAAGTTGTAACAATGACCCGGGAACCTCTAAACCACCAGGTTTTTCTAAACCAATGAAGAAAATAACGGCTCGTATTAGGGGAACATCATATATCCCTAGAAACTTGGCAAAACGAACCAAAACTGAAGAAGAAGAAGAAACAAGTGAGTCGGAATAAGATAGTTGTATTCGTGTGGTATAATATATGTAATATAGTGTGCTTATGCTTTATGATATATGTAAAAATTGCTTGTATTAATAAGTATTTTTTTTTTATGAATCTAACTCTTGTCTATTTTACAGTATAAAAACACAAAATGGATAGACAACCTAATATTTTAAGAGACCTACCCGGAGACATGATTGATGAAATCTTGTCTAGAGTCGGCCAGAATTCCTCGGCACAACTATTTAAGGCGAGATCAGTTTGTAAGACATTCGAAGAACTTTCCAAGAATGTCTTGGATTATAAGAGACTTTCGTTTGAAAGATGGGGGATATCACATTGGGAAACCCATAAGTTACGATGTGTTTACTTTGACGCATATATTGCGGGGAACCCAAATGCTATTTTACGCAACGGGTTAAGAAATTATTTTGACTCAATATATCCGAATATTGGACTTCGTGATTTAGAAAAAGCGGCTAACATGCAACATAAAGAAGCATGTTATGCTTACGGATTAGTAATGTTCGCTTCTCACCAAAGTGAGAACAAGAACATCGGGCTACAACTATTAAACAAAACGTTTCCACAAGTGATGGAGTCGGTAATTGGGGTAAGAAATGAGGTTTTTAGATTATTACGGGACTGTTGGACATTACATAACCCTCGTCCCTTTGACGACATTACAACACGCTGTCTTATCAACGGCCATAACGGTTATGTTCCACAAGACCAAGGATGGGAAGTAGTCCTAGTAAAACCAGAATGCATGACTTGTTTCTGGACGTATGAATTACGTGTCTTTATTGCCTTTGCTGAACGACTTGTGTACTAGCTAGAATTATCTTCACAACTATCTTGTATCAAAGTTATTGTGTACTATATTTCATGCTTTATGTAAAATAAGCGGTATTGTAAGTTTGTAAAATATTGTATAAAAGTTTGAACGCGAAATATTATTATAATTAGTTTTTCATATAGAATTGTAGTAGTTGAATTGTATATTAGCTACTAAGTATGAACTTAACGGGTAGGTACTACCCGAATTTAAACTTATAAAACGCTAATATGAAGAAAAAGCTTTTATAAATGAGTTCATATTATGCTACGAAATACTATTAACTACTCTTAATATTCTGTATGATTAACTTGTTCCATTTGACTATTTTGAAGGAAATGGCCCCGACTACTCGACACACCGTGAATATGAATGAAGAGGAATTCCGTACTTTTCTAGCTTCAAACATAGCCGCAGTACAGGCTACGCTACATACCAACAATAACCTTGGATCTGGCAGTACAGGAAATCGTGTAGGATGCACCTACAAAGAATTCACTGCCTGCAAACCTTTGGAATTTGATGGAACCAAAGGACCGATTGGATTGAAACGGTGGACCGAGAAGGTCGAATTGGTGTTTGCCATAAGTAAGTGTACTGAAGAGGACAAAGTGAAGTACGCTACGCATACCTTCACAGGTTCTGCGTTAACATGGTGGAATACCTATCTAGAGCAAGTGGGACAAGACGATGCGTACGCACTACCGTGGTCAGCATTCAAGCACTTGATGAACGAGAAGTACCGTCCCAGAACCGAGGTCAATAAGCTCAAGACAGAACGTAGAGGGTTACGAACCCAAGGATTTGATATTACCACGTACGAAAGACGATTCACAGAATTGTGCCTATTGTGTCCGGGAGCATTCGAAGATGAGGAAGAGAAGATCGACGCGTTTGTGAAAGGATTACCGGAAAGAATCCAAGAAGATATAAGTTCACACGAGCCCGCCTCTATACAACAGGCATGTAGAATGTGAAAGGATCCGAAACTAATCATCCGGACGTTGTCCATATTGATTACAAACGAATTACAATAGTTGATAACATTGCGAGGTACTTGCCCTCTATATGATACATCTTACAAACGTTGCATTTATTCTTAAAAGGCAATCTATAGTTACATCCATAATTGACATATTCGCCTGACATTTCATAATATTCAAATGACCTAAACCGCCATTTACTTAATAATAGTCTCTATGAACTTCAATGACTCGAATGCAACGCCTTATGATATAAGTCCTTAATGGCCTCAAGTAGTATCCTTAGTACGAGATAATGCACAGCGGAAGACTTAATTCATACCTGAGAATAACATGCTTTAAAATGTCAACATAAAGTTGGTGAGATATAGGTTTAATGTCGACAGCGATATAAATATAGACCACAAGATTTCATATATAAACATTTTAATAAAAATATTCTAAGTGGTTGAGCACTTGGTAACCATACTTAACAATTAATCACGTCGCATATTCCCTTTAATATGAAATCTTACTACACTGTACCAAGTGTAGTCACGAAACGAAGTACTGTGCAACCGTTGAATACTGGTCGTCCAGTCCGGTTGGGGTTGTCAGGCCCGATAGATCTATCAACAGGATTCGCGTTTACAATACCGCTGTAAATATTAGTTACCAAGCTACAGGGAAGTATGCCAGTGGTACAACTCAACGTAGAATATATTTTTCAGTTACTTGTGTCCATAACGTAAAACATAAAATACATGTATTCTCATCCCGAAATATTTAGAGTTTAAAAGTGGGACTATATACTCACTTTCGTCTTGAAGATATATATAATTTGACTTGGTCTCCGGTTGATATCACGAACCTATCCATATATAATATATCAATACCTTTTCTTTTTAAACAAACGTCACATATATATACTTGTTATACTTTTAATACTTTGAATAATTCCTTAGTCCGTAGTTAGCAGCTCATTGTTAGTAATTCAATTTTAATGGTTCATTTTTAGATGTTTAATATACCCGCAATGAAATAAATAAAACCCCCAACGAAATAAATAAAACCCCATCATATATGTATTGGTCGAGATTAATCTTGACCCACGGTACCGGTGTTGTCAAATGACGTGTTGCGTACATAAAGTACCGGTGTTGTCAAATGACGTGTTGCGTACAAACATGGGATCTTATGATTAATCTTCTCGTGTTGTTTACTGGTGATCCTGAACCATATAAAATTGAATTATAAGTACATATATATAAAATATCATGTTATCTTAGAAATATGTGATTTATTTAATTTTTCCCAATTAATCCCGAAGTTAAACAAGTCTAGGATAACCAATTTTGTTTCGGTCATAGTTTCTTCGTTACAAATCCGTTTTCGTTGATTCAACTTGCCATCTCCTTGGATCGAGTCCCTCTTTAAGACTATGAACTGAAAATACCTTGGTTTGTATTCAAAATCACACGGCATAGGTGAAACTTTAGTGAAACTTATGAAGTTAAACATTTTTGTTACAAAAAAATAACACTTAATGACCATTTTTCTAAAAATACTTATACTTTGAATTAAATCATGAAATTTTTATGTGTTATCATATTCATAGTAAAAATTATTTTTCCAGAAAATAAACCTCCAATTCAAAGTTTAAAATGGTTTTTAATTATCCAACCCAAAACAGTCCCCGGTTGCACTCCGACGTCGTAAAAACAGTTTTTAAGATATTCTTTGAAAAACCAAGTTATACCTTGTTAAGTTAGCATATATTTAAGTTATATTACAGGTCTTGAAGTATTTTAAAAGTTAAGTTAGAAGGATCTATTTAGTTTGCAAACAAGTTTGAAAACTTTCAAACTATGTTCTTGTTGTTAAAATTGTATACCACAAAATATGATAGCTATATATATATATGAATCGAATAAGGTTATGAACATAGATACTACCTCAAGTTCCTTGGACAAGGTTGCTGTAAAAGAGGAGTAAAAAGCTAGAACCAAAAGGGTGATGGAATTGGATGAAAGATTGGAAGTAAGTTTGTGTTCTTGGAAGGATTTCTTGAAGTGTTTTTGTATGGTTTTCTTATGGTGTTTAAGTAAGGTTTTTGAAGCTAAATGATGGGGAAAATGCTTGGAGATGATCAAGTATGAAGTTAAGAGTATTTTGAGAGAGAAATGGAAGTGTAAGTATGAGAAAATGGGGTGAAGAAATGGTGTGCATGCATAAAAACGTTTTTAGGTTATAAAGGAAAAAAAAATACCTAACTTTGTTTTCTTGCTAAATAATTCATGCTACTTGACAAATGGTTGGTTCCACATGTTTCTTAATCATTTGAGGCTGCTAAGGAGCAGATTTTTATTGGTATATACCAATAGTAAATACATCTAGAAGCTGCGTATGATACGGGTACATATACCCTAGGTATACGTATAGAAATCTTTGAGAAAACGGAACGAGGATTCAAATATAGCTATCTTTTGTAAATATGCTTATATTGTTTTATGTATTTAAGTCTTTAAAAGTGATTAAATACATTACTTATACGATATATGTATAAACATTATAGGTCATAAGTATTTAAGTCAAATAACGTTACGTATGGTTATCGTTTTGAAAACTTAAGTTAGTAGTTTCAAAATATACTTATAACTTATTGTTATTAATACAAAATGAGATATTAAAACATTCTTAGATCATGTTAAATATGTATATATACATATATATACACAAACGTATAATTATCATATATTGTATAGTTCGTGATATCATCGGTCAAACTAGACGGTCAAACGTTGTGTAAAACTCTTTTCGAAAACATAAGTCTCAACAATTTGGATTGCTTATCATGTTGGTAAGGTTTAATTTATGTAAATATTAATCTTATGAGTATAGAACGATCGAAAAAGTGCGGGTCAACTTTAGGGTTTTTGCTTATCGTGTCGGAACTATATAGAGATTAGAGTTTAAATTTGGTCGGAAATTTCCGGGTCGTTACAGTACCCACCCGTTAAAGAAATTTCGTCCTCGAAATTTGGTAGAGGTTGTCATAAATAACAATAGGAATGTTTTCATGACGAATATGAGGTAATAATTAAATTTTATCATTATTGAAAGATTTAGATAAAACGATTCGGTTATGTGAGACGCACGAGCGAAGCTATCACAAAAGAGTGAAATGAGTAAATATAGAATTGTTGTAACCGATGACGTGATTATGATCGATTTCCGGGATTTAAGGGTTTTAAAGAAAATCTTATGTAATAAGATTTAGTTTTGCGGCGATCAGGATCTTCTTTGATTTAACGCGGCAATCTGTTTTGATTTCTTTGTCGAATATTTCACTATAAATTTACCTCCTTCCCTTACTTTCTTCCCACATCTTCTATTCTTTCTCTTTAGTTCCTACTTTAAGACATTCGCTAATATGCTCCATCCCATTCTAATCCTTGTTATATTTCTAACTTTCATATCTTTCATTCTTCTTTTTCATCTATCACCAGAAGAATCTATTCTCTTTTATCCTTTCCTTGGAATTATAATGTTTTTAATTCTCCCGTGCCTTTACGTTGCAATACGTATTGATATGCACGGTTTGTAGTTTCGGGGTTGTTGTTAGGTTTTATACCTTCCCTTATATTTCGATGTTCCTACTCCCATCCCTTAAAATCATTGTCATCCACAGTTAATGCTCTCTCTTATTTGCTGTGGTTTATGTTCCTATTTCTATTCTGAGGTTTTGTCCCTTCGTTTCTTCTTCCCGTCCTCGAGCCAAGCGAACAATGGTCCGAAATTCGTAGGTAGGAAATTTGGAATGAACCTAGCTATTGGTTTTAGAATGAAATTGTAATGACACGATCTTGATTCGTTAAATTACTCGAATATTCCGGAAAAATAGAACTATCAAGGTGATACGTTCTAATATGTTTGGAGACTTGATAGAATGTAAGAGCCGTGTAACATGGCACATGATGACGGTACTGTGAATCATCACATTCCATTAGAAACTTAACATGACTTACTGTAATATAATAAAGTTGATCAAGTTTCATTATATTATACTAATTCATGCATCAGTTCCCAACACTACTTCAAATCATTTATATTTTAATCTCGGAGGTTTCAGAATTTAGAAATTAACACAGTTACTTTTATATTGTAACGCAGATGTTACGGAGAGATAAATGATCGCAGATAGGAATAGTTGTAAAAATATCTCCAGAAATATGAAAAATATGTATAACGAATGATATGAAGATATCTTATAATATCTAAGATAAGATGATGATGAAAAATATCATCCGGGCAAGGTTTTGAATAAAGAGTAGGGTTCTTACTGACGGTTTCAGGAGGTACGGAATCGTTTGTATTCTTTGAGAGCAGGTTCAGTCCCTGTGATTTATCCACAGCCTCTTTCATACTTTGCTTCATCCGTTTTCTAGTTCCAAACTTTTTTTTTTTCAGCTTTACCACCTTACTATTCTTTGTCATCAAACTTTTGACCGTTAAAGTCGTTTACAGTTTTTGCTGCTTCGTTAGCATTTCAAGAACTATTTCATAGTCCCGGGTGTTTTTCAGAAACTTCACGTTCAGATTATGAAATTCTTAGGGATAGACATTATAGATATGATGGAAGAAGTTCCGCGAGATTTTCAAAATAATGATTGTTGATTTCGCCAAAAGGATAACGATCTGCTGGTGCACCTGTTGATGTTGTCGAGGGATATAAAAGGTTTTCCGGTAATGACGGCGAAAGGACAAGGTATAAATATCATGATTATAATAGAAATAATCTCACTGAAAAGTCGAAGTGGAGCTGTGACAAAATTAGCTTCTTGAAAAGGAATTGTAGGGTTGTTCTTGCTAATAAATGGCAAAGGATTCAATACGTTATGTGTTAAATTATGAATTTGGGTTCGAGAGTTCTTCAGGTGTATAACTGTATGTATAAATCTTCATTCCGTAGGCGAGGTGCGGCGGGTTCAACTTCTCGGTCGAGGTGTTTTCAGGAATCATGAAAGGATTTGAATGCGAATTGTAATCGTCAAGTTACGAATGAGGTTTAAGATAAAATCAAGTGGCAAGCTTGAAGAATTGTTTAGCTTCATATGTTACAATCAACATTTTAATTCATTTTAATTGTCCAGAGTTAGCCGGAACAGTTAGCGTGGAATCCTTAATAGATTTTTAATTAGTTAAATCGTGTGTTTCTAACAATTTTTTTTTTATTTTGTCCAATGTTTTCTTCTTTATGCCACTTGTTGGATTCTGGTAGGTCAAAATCCGAATATGAAATTTGATTGAAAATGGTTATTCTGGGGTGAGCGGATACGAATATCGGTGGTTGTAAGTAAGATAATAGATAACCGTTGAATCCGATTCAAGAATGTACAATATAACTTATTAATGTGAATTCTAAATATTCCTCGGGTACTACCCACCCGTTAAAATATTTTCATCATTAATAGTTTGTACGAAGGAATTTTTAATTACTATCTTTATGAAAATATACTTGCATATATATTTTCTTCAGAGATAATCATAGATTTAATGAGTCAATAAGATATTAAACTCATTTGATTTATCGTTAATTCTAGATTACATAATCTCTAAGACTTTAGAAATTGCATAATCGTCATACGATACGTAAAGCGAAGATAATCGATGTAGAACGATATATAGAACGAAGATCATACTCGAAGTACAGATATTGAGTCGTGTGATGTTGATATTCGAGATACAGATTGTGATGTTGAGATTTAAGGCGCGGTTGTGTTTGGGGTGATAAAGGTACTGTCGGCGTTGACGATGGTAGTACAGATTATGCTGCTGGTGCTGCTGTTGGTGTTTGTAACCTTCGCACCATATTCTCCAAAACCACTACCCGAGCACGGAGTTCGTTGACTTCTTCTATTATACCGGGATGATTGACGGTTGGAACGAGCGAATGAACAAGATTTGAAATATGGGATAGTATGTAATCATGATGAGATACTCTAGAAATGAGCGAGAAAATGGTGTTTCGAATAGGTTCGCCGGTAAGTGCTTCAGGTTCATCGTTAAGAGGACAATTTGGTGGATGGAATAGATCACCTTCTTCTTGCCTCCAGAAATTTAGTATATTACGAACCCATCCCTAATTCATCCAGAATAGATGATGGGAAATTGGTTGATCCATTCCGGTAATGCTGTTCTCGGAGCTCGAATGGAAATCCATATCGGCGAAGCTATCGAAGTCGGAGGAATTTGAGCTGGATGAAGAATCCATCTTGTATGGTCGGAGAAATGAATTTTTGGTTTGGAATAGATTATAGGAGTTGGGTTTGGTACTCTTCAATACATAATTTACATATGTATATATAATATCAAAATCCCATGAATTACGGAGAATCTTTGAAATACGTCAGGCAATGTCTATAGTAACAGATACGCTAGGATATGAATTTTGTCTATACATTATCGATGCACTAAATGCAGTAAGACGTGTCTAGACTTAAGAATGATAAGCAGGCAGTTCCCTAAGGATGATAAGCAGATGATTTCCGACTAGGATTGATAAGCAAAACTTTTGACAGGCAGACACGGTCAAAGTCCAGACTCACTTAATGTATTCTAACAACTACTAGTTAGACACACTAATGCAAGGCCTGGTTCGCTAAGACCAACGCTCTGATACCAACTGAAAGGATCCGAAACTAATCATCCAGACGTTGTCCATATTGATTACAAACGAATTACAATAGTTGATAACATTGCGAGGTACTTGCCCTCTATATGATACATCTTACAAACGTTGCATTTATTCTTAAAAGGCAATCTATAGTTACATCCATAATTGACATATTCACCTGACATTTCATAATATTCAAATGACCTAAACCGCCATTTACTTAATAATAGACTCTATGAACTTCAATGACTCGAATGCAACGCCTTATGATATAAGTCCTTAATGGCCTCAAGTAGTATCCTTAGTACGAGATAATGCACAGCGGAAGACTTAATTCATACCTGAGAATAACATGCTTTAAAATGTCAACATAAAGTTGGTGAGATATAGGTTTAATGTCGACAGCGATATAAATATAGACCACAAGATTTCATATATAAACATTTTAATAAAAATATTCTAAGTGGTTGAGCACTTGGTAACCATACTTAACAATTAATCACGTCGCATATTCCCTTTAATATGAAATCTTACTACACTGTACCAAGTGTAGTCACGAAACGAAGTACTGTGCAACCATTGAATACTGGTCGTCCAGTCCGGTTGGGGTTGTCAGGCCCGATAGATCTATCAACAGGATTCGCGTTTACAATACCGCTGTAAATATTAGTTACCAAGCTACAGGGAAGTATGCCAGTGGTACAACTCAACGTAGAATATATTTTTCAGTTACTTGTGTCCATAACGTAAAACATAAAATACATGTATTCTCATCCCGAAATATTTAGAGTTTAAAAGTGGGACTATATACTCACTTTCGTCTTGAAGATATATATAATTTGACTTGGTCTCCGGTTGATATCACGAACCTATCCATATATAATATATCAATACCTTTTCTTTTTAAACAAACGTCACATATATATACTTGTTATACTTTTAATACTTTGAATAATTCCTTAGTCCGTAGTTAGCAGCTCGTTGTTAGTAATTCAATTTTAATGGCTCATTTTTAGATGTTTAATATACCCGCAATGAAATAAATAAAACCCCCAACGAAATAAATAAAACCCCATCGTATATGTATTGGTCGAGATTAATCTTGACCCACGGTACCGGTGTTGTCAAATGACGTGTTGCGTACATAAAGTACCGGTGTTGTCAAATGACGTGTTGCGTACAAACATGGGATCTTATGATTAATCTTCTCGTGTTGTTTACGGGTGATCCTGAACCATATAAAATTGAATTATAAGTACATATATATAAAATATCATGTTATCTTAGAAATATGTGATTTATTTAATTTTTCCCAATTAATCCCGAAGTTAAACAAGTCTAGGATAACCAATTTTGTTTCGGTCATAGTTTCTTCGTTACAAATCCGTTTTCATTGATTCAACTTGCCATCTCCTTGGATCGAGTCCCTCTTTAAGAATATGAACTGAAAATACCTTGGTTTGTATTCAAAATCACACGGCATAGGTGAAACTTTAGTGAAACTTATGAAGTTAAACATTTTTGTTACAAAAAAATAACACTTAATGACCATTTTTCTAAAAATACTTATACTTTGAATTAAATCATGAAATTTTTATGTGTTATCATATTCATAGTAAAAATTATTTTTCCAGAAAATAAACCTCCAATTCAAAGTTTAAAATGGTTTTTAATTATCCAACCCAAAACAGTCCCCGGTTGCACTCCGACGTCGTAAAAACAGTTTTTAAGATATTCTTTGAAAAACCAAGTTATACCTTGTTAAGTTAGCATATATTTAAGTTATATTACAGGTCTTGAAGTATTTTAAAAGTTAATTTAGAAGGATCTATTTAGTTTGCAAACAAGTTTGAAAACTTTCAAACTATGTTCTTGTTGTTAAAATTGTATACCACAAAATATGATAGCTATATATATATATGAATCGAATAAGGTTATGAACATAGATACTACCTCAAGTTCCTTGGACAAGGTTGCTGTAAAAGAGGAGTAAAAAGCTAGAACCAAAAGGGTGATGGAATTGGATGAAAGATTGGAAGTAAGTTTGTGTTCTTGGAAGGATTTCTTGAAGTGTTTTTGTATGGTTTTCTTATGGTGTTTAAGTAAGGTTTTTGAAGCTAAATGATGGGGAAAATGCTTGGAGATGATCAAGTATGAAGTTAAGAGTATTTTGAGAGAGAAATGGAAGTGTAAGTATGAGAAAATGGGGTGAAGAAATGGTGTGCATGCATAAAAACGTTTTTAGGTTATAAAGGAAAAAAAAAATACCTAACTTTGTTTTCTTGCTAAATAATTCATGCTACTTGACAAATGGTTGGTTCCACATGTTTCTTAATCATTTAAGGCTGCTAAGGAGCAGATTTTTATTGGTATATACCAATAGTAAATACATCTAGAAGCTGCGTATGATACGGGTACATATACCCTAGGTATACGTATAGAAATCTTTGAGAAAACGGAACGAGGATTCAAATATAGCTATCTTTTGTAAATATACTTATATTGTTTTATGTATTTAAGTCTTTAAAAGTGATTAAATACATTACTTATACGATATATGTATAAACATTATAGGTCATAAGTATTTAAGTCAAATAACGTTACGTATGGTTATCGTTTTGAAAACTTAAGTTAGTAGTTTCAAAATATACTTATAACTTATTGTTATTAATACAAAATGAGATATTAAAACATTTTTAGGTCATGTTAAATATGTATATATACATATATATACACAAACGTATAATTATCATATATTGTATAGTTCGTGATATCATCGGTCAAACTAGACGGTCAAACGTTGTGTAAAACTCTTTTCGAAAACATAAGTCTCAACAATTTGGATTGCTTATCATGTTGGTAAGGTTTAATTTATGTAAATATTAATCTTATGAGTATAGAACGATCGAAAAAGTGCGGGTCAACTTTAGGGTTTTTGCTTATCGTGTCGGAACCATATAGAGATTAGAGTTTAAATTTGGTCGAAAATTTCCGGGTCGTTACAGAATGGCTCACAAACTAGTGAACCAGATTGAAGAAAGAATTAAAGAACAGACTGCTGAAGAGGCCAATGTGAAGCAAGTCAAAAGAAAGTGGGAGGAAAATGGTGATAAGAATCACCAATACAACAACAACAGCAATTACAACAATAATCGCAACAATTATCCCAACAATCGCAACATCAATCGCAACTACAACAAACGGCCCAACAACAACAACAACAACAACATCAACTACAACAACCATCCCAACAACAATAATAACCGCAACAACAACAACAATCAGAAGCAGCTATGCCAAAGGTGTGAAAAGTATCACTCGGGGTTCTGCACCAAATTTTCCAACAAGTGTAAAAGAAATGGTCATAGCGCGGCGAAGTGTGAGGTCTACGGACCAGGGGTTAATAGAACGATAGGAACGAATGGTGTCAGAACGAGTAATGGCGGAGCAAGTAGTGTCGGAGCAAGTTATGCCAATGTAGTTTGCTATAAATGTGGAAAACCGGGCCACATTATTAGAAATTGCCCGAACCAGGAGAACACGAATGGACAAGGTCATGGAAGAGTTTTCAATATTAATGCGGCAGAGGCACAGGAAGACCCGGAGCTTGTTACGGGTACGTTTCTTATTGACAATAAATCTGCTTACGTTTTATTTGATTCGGGTGCGGATAGAAGCTATATGAGTAGAGATTTTTGTGCTAAATTAAGTTGTCCATTGACGCCGTTGGATAGTAAATTTTTACTCGAATTAGCAAACGGTAAATTAATTTCAGCAGATAATATATGTTGGAATCGAGAAATTAAACTGGTTAGCGAAACATTTAAGATTGATTTGATACCAGTAGAGTTAGGGAGTTTTGATGTGATAATCGGTATGGACTGGTTGAAAGAAGTGAAAGCAGAGATCGTCTGTTACAAAAATGCAATTCGCATTATACGAGAAAAAGGAAAACCCTTAATGGTGTACGGAGAAAAGGGCAACACGAAGCTACATCTTATTAGTAATTTGAAGGCACAAAAACTAATAAGAAAAGGTTGCTATGCTGTTCTAGCACACGTTGAGAAAGTACAAACTGAAGAAAAGAGCATCAATGATGTTCCCATTGCAAAAGAATTTCCCGATGTATTTCCGAAAGAATTACCGGGATTACCCCCACATCGATCTGTTGAATTTCAAATAGATCTTGTACCAGTAGCTGCACCAATAGCTCGTGCTCCTTACAGACTCGCACCCAGCGAGATGAAAGAACTGCAAAGCCAATTACAAGAACTTTTAGAGCGTGGTTTCATTCGACCAAGCACATCACCGTGGGGAGCTCCTGTTTTGTTTGTCAAGAAGAAAGATGGTACATTCAGGTTGTGTATCGACTACCGAGAGTTGAACAAACTTACCATCAAGAACCGCTACCCGCTACCGAGAATCGACGACTTATTTGATCAACTACAAGGCTCGTCTGTTTATTCAAAGATTGACTTACGTTCCGGGTATCATCAAATGCGGGTGAAAGAAGATGATATTCCAAAGACTGCTTTCAGAACACGTTACGGTCATTACGAGTTTATGGTCATGCCGTTTGGTTTAACTAATGCACCAGCTGTGTTCATGGACCTTATGAACCGAGTGTGTGGACCATACCTTGACAAGTTTGTCATTGTTTTCATTGATGACATACTTATTTACTCAAAGAATGACCAAGAACACGGTGAACATTTGAGAAAGGTGTTAGAAGTATTGAGGAAGGAAGAATTGTACGCTAAGTTTTCAAAGTGTGCATTTTGGTTGGAAGAAGTTCAATTCCTCGGTCACATAGTGAACAAAGAAGGTATTAAGGTGGATTCGGTAAAGATAGAAACTGTTGAAAAGTGGGAAACCCCGAAAACTCCGAAACACATACGCCAGTTTTTAGGACTAGCTGGTTACTACAGAAGGTTCATCCAAGACTTTTCCAGAATAGCAAAACCCTTGACTGCATTAACGCATAAAGGGAAGAAATTTGAATGGAAGGATGAACAAGAGAAAGCGTTTCAGTTATTGAAGGAAAAAGCTAACTACGGCACCTATATTGTCATTGCCTGAAGGGAATGATGATTTTGTGATTTATTGTGACGCATCAAAGCAAGGTCTCGGTTGTGTATTAATGCAACGAATGAAGGTGATTGCTTATGCCTCTAGACAATTGAAGATTCATGAGCAAAATTATACGACGCATGATTTGGAATTAGGCGCGGTTGTTTTTGCATTAAAGACTTGGAGGCACTACTTATATGGGGTCAAAAGTATTATATATACCGACCACAAAAGTCTTCAACACATATTTAATCAGAAACAACTGAATATGAGGCAGCGTAGATGGATTGAATTGTTGAATGATTACGACTTTGAGATTCGTTACCACCCGGGGAAGGCAAATGTGGTAGCCGATGCCTTGAGCAGGAAGGACAGAGAACCCATTCGAGTAAAATCTATGAATATAATGATTCATAATAACCTTACTACTCAAATAAAGGAGGCGCAACAAGGAGTTTTAAAAGAGGGAAATTTAAAGGATGAAATACCCAAAGGATCGGAGAAGCATCTTAATATTCGGGAAGACGGAACCCGGTATAGGGCTGAAAGGATTTGGGTACCAAAATTTGGAGATATGAGAGAAATGGTACTTAGAGAAGCTCATAAAACCAGATACTCAATACATCCTGGAACGGGGAAGATGTACAAGGATCTCAAGAAACATTTTTGGTGGCTGGGTATGAAAGCCGATGTTGCTAAATACGTAGGAGAATGTTTGACGTGTTCTAAGGTCAAAGCTGAGCATCAGAAACCATCAGGTCTACTTCAACAACCCGAAATCCCGGAATGGAAATGGGAAAACATTACCATGGATTTCATCACTAAATTGCCAAGGACTGCAAGTGGTTTTGATACTATTTGGGTAATAGTTGACCGTCTCACCAAATCAGCACACTTCCTGCCAATAAGAGAAGATGAGAAGATGGAGAAGTTAGCACGACTGTATTTGAAGGAAGTCGTCTCCAGACATGGAATACCAATCTCTATTATCTCTGATAGGGATGGTAGATTTATTTCAAGATTCTGGCAGACATTACAGCAAGCATTAGGAACTCGTCTAGACATGAGTACTGCCTATCATCCACAAACTGATGGGCAAAGTGAAAGGACGATACAAACGCTTGAAGACATGCTACGAGCATGTATTATTGATTTCGGAAACAGTTGGGATCGACATCTACCGTTAGCAGAATTTTCCTACAACAACAGCTACCATTCAAGCATTGAGATGGCGCCGTTTGAAGCACTTTATGGTAGAAAGTGCAGGTCTCCGATTTGTTGGAGTGATGTGGGGGATAGACAGATTACGGGTCCGGAGATTATACAAGAAACTACCTAGAAGATCATCCAAATTCAACAACGGTTGAAAACCGCCCAAAGTCGACAAAAGAGCTACGCTGACATTAAAAGAAAAGATATAGAATTTGAAATTGGAGAGATGGTCATGCTTAAAGTTGCACCTTGGAAAGGCGTTGTTCGATTTGGTAAACGAGGGAAATTAAATCCAAGGTATATTGGACCATTCAAGATTATTGATCGTGTCGGACCAGTAGCTTACCGACTTGAGTTACCTCAACAACTCGCGGCTGTACATAACACTTTCCACGTCTCGAATTTGAAGAAATGTTTTGCTAAAGAAGATCTCACTATTCCGTTAGATGAAATCCAAATCAACGAAAAACTTCAATTCATCGAAGAACCCGTCGAAATAATGGATCGTGAGGTTAAAAGACTTAAGCAAAACAAGATACCAATTATTAAGGTTTGATGGAATGCTCGTAGAGGACCCGAGTTCACCTGGGAGCGTGAAGATCAGATGAAGAAGAAATACCCGCATCTATTTCCAGAAGATTCGTCAACACCTTCAACAGCTTAAAATTTCGGGACGAAATTTATTTAACGGGTAGGTACTGTAGTGACCCGAACTTTTCCATGTTTATATATATTAATTGAGATTGATATTTACATGATTAAATGTTTCCAACATGTTAAGCAATCAAACTTGTTAAGACTTTATTAATTGAAATATGTTTCATATAGACAATTGACCACCCAAGTTGACCGGTGATTCACGAACGTTAAAACTTGTAAAAACTATATGATGACATATATATGGATATATATATAGTTAACATGATACTATGATAAGTAAACATATCATTAAGTATATTAACAATGAACTACATATGTAAAAACAAGACTACTAACTTAATGATTTTTAAACGAGACATATATGTAACGATTATCGTTGTAAAGACATTTAATGTATATATATCATATTAAGATATATTCATACATGATAATATCATGATAATATAATAATTTAAAATCTCATTTGATATTATAAACATTGGGTTAACAACATTTAACAAGATCGTTAACCTAAAGGTTTCAAAACAACACTTACATGTAACGACTAACGATGACTTAACGACTCAGTTAAAATGTATATACATGTAGTGTTTTAATATGTATTTATACACTTTTCAAAGACTTCAATACACTTATCAAAATACTTCTACTTAACAAAAATGCTTACAATTACATCCTCGTTCAGTTTCATCAACAATTCTACTCGTATGCACCCGTATTCGTACTCGTACAATACACAGCTTTTAGATGTATGTACTAGTGGTATATACACTCCAATTATCAGCTCTTAGCAGCCCATGTGAGTCACCTAACACATGTGGGAACCATCATTTGGCAACTAGCATGAAATATCTCATAAAATTACAAAAATATGAGTAATCATTCATGACTTATTTACATGAAAACAAAATTACATATCCTTTATATCTAATCCATACACCAATGACCAAAAACACCTATAAACACTTTCATTCTTCAATTTTCTTCATCTAATTGATCTCTCTCAAGTTCTATCTTCAAGTTCTAAGTGTTCTTCATAAATTCCAAAAGTTCTAGTTTCATAAAATCAAGAATACTTTCAAGTTTGCTAGCTCACTTTCAATCTTGTAAGGTGATCATCCAACCTCAAGAAATCTTTGTTTCTTACAGTAGGTTATCATTCTAATACAAGGTAATAATCATATTCAAACTTTGGTTCAATTTCTATAACTATAACAATCTTATTTCAAGTGATGATCTTACTTGAACTTGTTTTCGTGTCATGATTCTGCTTCAAGAACTTCGAGCCATCCAAGGATCCGTTGAAGCTAAATCCATTTTTCTCTTTTCCAGTAGGTTTATCCAAGGAACTTAAGGTAGTAATGATGTTCATAACATCATTCGATTCATACATATAAAGCTATCTTATTCGAAGGTTTAAACTTGTAATCACTAGAACATAGTTTAGTTAATTCTAAACTTGTTCGCAAACAAAAGTTAATCCTTCTAAATTGACTTTTAAAATCAACTAAACACATGTTCTATATCTATATGATATGCTAACTTAATGATTTAAAACCTGGAAACACGAAAAACACCGTAAAACTGGATTTACGCCGTCGTAGTAACACCGCGGGCTGTTTTGGGTTAGTTAATTAAAAACTATGATAAACTTTGATTTAAAAGTTGTTATTCTGGGAAAATGATTTTTATTATGAATATGAAACTATATCCAAAAATTATGGTTAAACTCAAAGTGGAAGTATGTTTTCTAAAATGGTCATCTAGACGTCGTTCTTTCGACTGAAATGACTACCTTTACAAAAACGACTTGTAACTTATTTTTCCGACTATAAACCTATACTTTTTCTGTTTAGATTCATAAAATAGAGTTCAATATGAAACCATACCAATTTGATTCACTCAAAACGGATTTAAAATGAAGAAGTTATGGGTAAAACAAGATTGGATAATTTTTCTCATTTTAGCTACGTGAAAATTGGTAACAAATCTATTCCAACCATAACTTAATCAACTTGTATTGTATATTATGTAATCTTGAGATACCATAGACACGTATACAATGTTTCGACCTATCATGTCGACACATCTATATATATTTCGGAACAACCATAGACACTCTATATGTGAATGTTGGAGTTAGCTATACAGGGTTGAGGTTGATTCCAAAATATATATAGTTTGAGTTGTGATCAATACTGAGATACGTATACACTGGGTCGTGGATTGATTCAAGATAATATTTATCGATTTATTTCTGTACATCTAACTGTGGACAACTAGTTGTAGGTTACTAACGAGGACAGCTGACTTAATAAACTTAAAACATCAAAATATATTAAAAGTGTTGTAAATATATTTCGAACATACTTTGATATATATGTATATATTGTTATAGGTTCGTGAATCAACCAGTGGCCAAGTCTTACTTCCCGGCGAAGTAAAAAATCTGTGAAAGTGAGTTATAGTCCCACTTTTAAAATCTAATATTTTTGGGATGAGAATACATGCAGGTTTTATAAATGATTTACAAAATAGACACAAGTACGTGAAACTACATTCTATGGTTGAATTATCGAAATCGAATATGCCCCTTTTTATTAAGTCTGGTAATCTAAGAATTAGGGAACAGACACCCTAATTGACGCGAATCCTAAAGATAGATCTATTGGGCCTAACAAACCCCATCCAAAGTACCGGATGCTTTAGTATTTCGAAATTTATATCATATCCGAAGGGTGTCCCGGAATGATGGGGATATTCTTATATATGCATCTTGTTAATGTCGGTTACCAGGTGTTCACCATATGAATGATTTTTATCTCTATGTATGGGATGTGTATTGAAATATGAAATCTTGTGGTCTATTATTATGATTTGATATATATAGGTTAAACCTATAACTCACCAACATTTTTGTTGACGTTTTAAGCATGTTTATTCTCAGGTGATTATTAAGAGCTTCCGCTGTGGCATACTTAAATAAGGACGAGATTTGGAGTCCGTGTTTGTATGATATTGTGTAAAAACTGCATTCAAGAAACTTATTTTGTTGTAACATATTTGTATTGTAAACCATTATGTAATGGTCGTGTGTAAACAGGATATTTTTGATTATCATTATTTGATAATCTACGTAAAGCTTTTTAAACCTTTATTGATGAAATAAAGGTTATGGTTTGTTTTAAAATGAATGCAGTCTTTGAAAAACGTCTCATATAGAGGTCAAAACCTCGCAACGAAATCAATTAATATGGAACGTTTTTAATCAATAAGAACGGGACATTTCATTAACCCTTTTACAAACGCGTCGATCTTCTCTTCTTCATCTTCGATTGCTCCCGGACACAATAGGCACAACTCTGTGAATCGTCGTTCATATGTGGTAACATCGAACCCTTGTGTTCGTAACTCTCTAAGTTCTGCCTTGAGTTTATTGACTTCGTTTCTAGGACGGTACTGCTCGTTCATCAATTGCTTGAATGCCGACCACGGTAGTGCGTAAGCAGCATTTTGTCCTACCTGTTCAAGATAGGTGTTCCACCATGTTAACGCAGTACCTGTGAAGGTATGCGTAGCGTACTTAACTTTGTTCTCTTCAGTACACTTACTTATGGCAAACACCGATTCGACTTTCTTGGTCCACCGTTTCAATCCAATTGGTCCTTTGGTTCCATCAAATTCCAAAGGTTTACAGGCAGTGAATTCTTTGTAGGTGCATCCTACACGATTTCTTGCGCCGTTAGCTGCATTGCTAGATTCAGCGTTATTGTTGGTATGTAGCGCAGCCTGTACTGCGGCTATGTTTGCAGCAAGAAAGGTACGAAATTCCTCTTCGTTCATATTCAAGGTGTGTCGAGTACTCGGTGCCATTTCCTTCAAAATAGTCAAATGAAACAATTTAATCATACAGAATATTAAGAGTAGTCAACAGTATCTCGTAGCATAATATGAACTCATTTATAAAAGCTTTTTCTTCATATTAGCGTTTTATAATTTTAAATTCGGGTACTAACTACCCGTTAAGTTCATACTTAGTAGCTAATATACAATTCAACTACTACAATTCCATATAAAAAACTGATTATAATAATATATCACATACAAATATTCTTCAAACTTACAACTTCTCTATATTACATATAACATGAAATATAGTACACTATGATACAGGACAGTTTTGAAGATAAATCTAGTTAATACGCAAGCTGTTCAGCAAAGGAAATAAAGACACGTAATTCATAAGTCCAGAAACAAGTCATGCATTCTGGTTTTACTAAGATGACTTCCCATCCTTGGTCTTGTGGAAAATAACCATTATGACCATTGGCTAGGCAGCATGTTGTAACGTCGTCAAAAGGACAAGGGTTTTGTAATGTCCAACAGCCCCGTAATAATCTAAAAACCTTGTTTATCACCCCAACTACTGAATCCGTCACTTGTGGGAAGGTTTTATTTAAAAGTTGCAATCCGATATTCTTTTTCTCACTTTGGTAAGAAGCGAACATCACTAACCCGTAAGCATAACATGCTTCTTTATGTTGCATGTTAGAAGCTCTTTCTAATTCACGAAATCCTATGTTGGGATATGTTGAGTCAAAATAGGTTCTTAACCCGTAGCGTAAAATTGCATTTGGGTTCCCCGCATTTAACGCTTTAAAGAAAACATGGCGTAACTTACGGTCTCCCCAATTTGATATACCCCACCTATCAATGGAAAGCCTTTTGTAAACTAAGGCATTTTTGGAAAGTCTTTCAAATATTTGACAAGTTAATTTCGCCATAACTAAATGTGCTGATGAATTCTGACCGACTCTAGACAAGATTTCCTCAATCATATCCTCTGGTAGGTCTTCTAAAATATTCGGTTGTCTACCCTTAACGTCCATTTTGTTTTTATACTGTAAAATAGACAAGAATTAGATTCGTAAAAGATAATTAACAAACAATACAAGCAATTTTTACATAGAACAAAAAAATACAAGCACACTACAATATATATAATACACAACATGATTACAACCCTCTAATCTGAATCACTGGTTTCTTCTTCTTCGGACTTGGTTCGTTTTCCTAATTTTCTAAGAATATATGGTGTTCCTCTAATACGAGTCATCGTTTTATATAATGGTTTAGAAAAACCTGGTGGTTTAGAGGTTCCCGGGTTATTGTCACGATATTGAAAATATGGGTGTTGACGGTACATATAAAGTTCATCGGGGTCGGAATCAGATTTCTCTATTTTGATGCCTTTTCCCTTATTATTTTCTTTTGCCTCATTAAATTAGGTCGGGGTAATTTCTATAACATCATCGGAATCCTCATCAGGATCCGATTTATCGGAAAATTGGTAATTTTCCCAATATTTTGCTTCCTTAGCGGAAACACCATTGACCATTATTAACTTTGGTCCATTGATTGAGGATTTTCTTTTATTTGACCGGTTTTCTGTGGTTCCTACTATTCCCCCCTCCGGAACCTCTTCTTCTTCTGGTTCCTCTTCTTCCGGTTCCTCTTCTTCCGGTTTCGTTTCCTCTTCTTCCGCTTCTTCGGGAACTTGTGAATCTTGCCAATATATATTCAACTCTTCGTTATTATTAGGTGAGTCAATGGGATTTGTGCTAGAGTTAGACATCTATCACACAATATCAAACATGTTAAGAGATTAATATATCACATAATATTTACATGTTAATAATATATAGTTTCCAACAAAAATGTTAAGCAATCATTTGTAAAGAAAACACGGTCGAAGTCCAGACTCACTAATACGTCCTAACAAACTCGATAAGACACACTAATGCAAATTTTTTGGTTCTCTAAGACCAACGCTCTGATACCAACTGAAATGTCCCGTTCATATTGATTATAAACGTTCCATATTAATTGATTTCATCGCGAGGTTTTGACCTCTATATGAGACGTTTTTCAAAGACTGCATTCATTTTTAAAATAATCATAACCTTTATTTTATCGATAAGGGTTTAAAAAGTATTACGTATATTATCAAATAATGATAATCTAAAATATACCGTTTACACACGACCATTACATAATGGTTTACAATAAGAATATATTACATTAAAAATAAGTTTCTTGAATGCAGTTTTTACATAATATCATACAAGCATGGACTCCAAATCTTGTCCTTATTTTAGTATGCAACAGCGGAAGCTCTTAATAATCACCTGAGAATAAACATGCTTAAAACGTCAACAAAAATGTTGGTGAGTTATAGGTTTATCCTATATATTATCAAATCATAATAATAGACCACAAGATTTCATATTTCAATATACATCCCATACATAGAGATAAAAATCATTCATATGGTGAACACCTGGTAACCGACATTAACAAGATGCATATAAGAATATCCCCTATCATTCTGGGAAATCTTTCGGACATGATAAAAACGAATTCGAAGTACTAAAGCATCCGGTACTTTGGATGGGGTTCGTTAGGCCCAATAGATCTATCTTTAAGATTCACGTCAATTAGTAGATCGGTTAACTAATTCTTAGGCTACCAAGCAAAAGGGGCATATTCGGATTCGATCATTCACCCATATAATGTAGTTTCATTTACTTGTGTCTATTTCGTAAAACATTTATAAAACTGCATGTATTCTCATCCCAAAATATTAGATTTTAAAAGTGGGACTATAACTCACTTTCAAAGATTTTTACTTCGTCGGAAAGTAAGACTTGGCCACTAGTCGATTCACGAACCTATAACAAATATGTACATATATATCAAAGTATATTCAAAATATATTTACAACACTTTTAATACATTTTGATGTTTTAAGTTTATTAAGTCAGCTGTCCTCGTTAGTAACCTACAACTAGTTGTCCACAGTTAGATGTACAGAAATAAATCGATATATATATTATCTTGAATCAATCCACGACCCAGTGTATACACGTCTCAGGCTAGATCACAACTCAAAGTATATATATTTTTGGAATTAACCTCAACCCTGTATAGCTAACTCCAACATTACTGCATATAGAGTGTCTATGGTTGTTCCAAATAATATATATAGATGGGTCGATATGATATGTCAAAACATTTGCATACGTGTCTATGGTATCCCAAGATTACATAATATGTTAGAATACATGTATAATACAATATAAGTTAGTTAGGATATGATTTGTATAGAATTGTTAATATTTCCCGTAGCTACAAAAATCAAAAAATATCAAATCTTGTTTTACCCATAACTTCTTCATTTTAAATACGTTTTGAGTGAATCAAATTGCTATGGTTTCATATTGAACTCTAATTTATGAATATAAATAGAAAAAGTATAGGTTTATAGTCGGAAATATAAGTTACAAGTCATTTTTGTAAGAGGTAGTTATTTCAGTCGAAAGAACGACGTCTTGATGACCATTTTGAAAAACATACTTCCACTTTGAGTTTAACCATATTTTTTTGGATATAGTTTCATGTTCATAAGAAAAATCATTTTCCCAGAAGAACAAGTTTTAAATCAAAGTTTATCATAGTTTTTAATTATCAAACCCAAAACAGCCCGCGGTGTTACTACGACGGCGTATGTCCGGTTTTACGGTGTTTTTCGTGTTTCCAGGTTTTAAATCATTAAGTTAGCATATCATATAGATATAGAACATGTGTTTAGTTGATTTTAAAAGTCATTTTAGAAGGATTAACTTTTGTTTGCGAACAAGTTTAGAATTAACTAAACTATGTTCTAGTGATTACAAGTTTAAACCTTCGAATAAGATAGCTTTATATGTATGAATCGAATGATGTTATGAACATCATTACTATCTCAAGTTTTGTGGATAAACCTACTGGAAAAGAGACAAATCTATCTAGCTTCAAAGGATCTTGGATGGCTTGAAAGTTCTTGAAGTAGAATCATGACACGAAAACAAGTTCAAGTAAGATTTCCACTCGAAATAAGATTGTTATAGTTATAGAAATTGAATCAAAGTTTGAATATGAGTATTACCTTATATTAGAAAGATATCTTACTGTAAATAAGAAAGATTTCTTGAGGTTGGATGATCACTCTACAAGATTGGAAGTAAGCTAGCAAACTTGGAAGTATTATTGATTTTATGAAACTAGAACTTGTAGAATTTATGAAGAACACTTAGAAATTGAAGATAGAACTTGAGAGAGATCAATTAGATGAATAAAATTGAAGAATGAAAGTGTTTGTAGGTGTTTTTGGTCGTTGGTATATGGATTAGATATAAAGGATGTGTAATTTTGTTTACATGTAAATAAGTCATGAATGATTACTCATATTTTTGTAATTTTATGAGATATTTCATGCTAGTTTCCAAATGATGGTTCCCACATGTGTTAGGTGACTCACATGGGCTGCTAAGAGCTGATCATTGGAGTGTATATACCAATAGTACATACATCTAAAAGCTGTGTATTGTACGAGTACGAATACGGGTGCATACGAGTAGAATTGTTGATGAAACTGAACGAGGATGTAATTGTAAGAATTTTTGTTAAGTAGAAGTATTTTGATAAGTGTCTTGAAGTCTTTCAAAAGTGTATGAATACATATTAAAACACTACATGTATATACATTTTAACTGAGTCGTTAAGTCATCGTTAGTCGTTACATGTAAATGTTGATTTGAAACCTTTAAGTTAACGATCTTGTTAAATGTTGTTAACCCAATGTTTATTATATCTAATGAGATGTTAAATTATTATATTATCATGATATTATGATATATTAATATATCTTAATATGATATATATATATATATATATATACATTTAAATGTCGATACAACGATAATCGTTACATATATGTCTCGTTTCGAAATCATTAAGTTAGTAGTCTTGTTTTTACATATGTAGTTAATTGTTAATACACTTAATGACATGTTTACTTATTATTTATCATGATTAAATATAGTGTATCAATATCTTAATATGATTCATATGTATTTAGTAAGAAGTTGTTATAACGATAATCGTTATATATATCGTTTCAAGTTTCTTAATTCAATAAACTCAATTTTATGTATATAACTCATTGTTAAAATACCTAATGAGATACTTACTTATCATAATATCATGTTAACTATATATATAATCATATATATGTCATTATATAGTTTTTACAAGTTTTAACGTTCGTGAATCACCGGTCAACTTGGGTGGTCAAATGTCTATATGAAACCTATTTCAATTAATCAAGTCTTAACAAGTTTGATTGCTTAACATATTGGAAACACTTAATAATGTAAATAACAATTTCATTTAATATATATATATATATATATATATATATATATATATATATATATATATATATATATATATATATATATATATATATATATATATATAAACATGGAAAAGTTCGGGTCACTACACACCCTCCCTAAAAAACGCCTCTTGTATACCTTCTATATACTCCTTATCATCATCCAATAAACCTAAATCGTAGCAGGCGTCTCTGTAGCTATTAAATACCTAACCATTTACTGTGCGAATATCTTCATAGGAAGTTGGGCCTTTAACCTTGTTGAGAAGTATTCTAAGAAAAAAAATATCACCAGACGCTGGTGCCACATGATGAATACGACCAATTACACCGGTGTTTCTTTTACGCCTAATCCAACTTCGATTATCTTTGTTCGAAATGAACTTTTCCTGGAATTCAAAATAAGTCAATTCGTGTGCTTCTTGGTTCGAAGCATTAAATTTCATCCATTCGATGAACATTGACGTATTGACTGATGGCTTTTCTAATACCTCATCAATTAATTCCTCTTCATCAAAAATGATTTGCTGTTGTCCCTCCAAATGGAATGGTAGTCTTATAACGCTGGGGTAATGATGATGTATATCGAACTTCAAAATCCTCCAAATGGCTTCACACGATGAAACATATCGACAATCGTAGTATTCTTGAATTTCATCAGTTTCTGCATTACAAAGTTGCGCTGTAATCCTATCATTACCTTTGTTGATATATTTGAACAAATAACTAATTGAAGCAACTTGGTTACACCACTCAACATTGAGATGAGCTTGGTACCTTTTAAGGAGGTAAGGATTATAAGCTACCACACTTCTGTTATCCAATTCATGACCTTGTTTTGTTACCGTTCTTCCATCAACCCTTCTTCGGTAAATTGGATAACCGTCTTCATCAGTTTTTGTTACATCTGAGAATGGTTTTGGAAACCTTTTTGTACATTTTCTATCTGAATCAGTGCACTGGCACGATGGATTCTTTTCACCACAGGGACCGTGAATCATCAAATCTAACATGAGTTGATAAAGTTCTGGTTCTTCAATTCCATCCGGTATTTTAGCACATATATACTGATCTACATCTTCTGGTTAAGGCATTTTGTTTCTTTCATCAAGAAATACGCATATATGGGCATGAGGCAAACCACGTTTCTGAAATTCCACGGTATAGACTTCTGAAAAATAAAGAAACAAATTATTAATAAGGACGTTTTATATTATTGAATAATCTAAAATTTTGTTGTATATTAGTGATTATTCAATTAGTATGTACTCATTACATAAAACTAAATAGTTTAACAGAAGATTATATACAAAAAAAGAATTAAAAAGTAATAGACAAACCTGCTTTAACAGTACCAAATAATTTTTTTCCTTATATCTTTCATCAGTTGATCGAGCTTCATTTTAAATGTCCTCGTGCAAAAAGATGGTTTGTCTTCTGGTTTAAAACCGGTCCCGTCCAATTCTCTTGTGATTTCTGGCCACTTTGGATTACATGTGAAAGTTAAAAATAAGTCCGAATAGCCAAATACACGACAAAGTGCCATAGCATCACGATAACTCTCAATCATATATCTAGCACTCCCTATGAATGAGGAAGGAAGTTTTATCCTATTTCCCACCATACTATTTTTCAAAGAACCTGACGCCACTGAATTCAATAAGTTGGTGAAAGTATCTGCTCTTAGAATATTTTGATTTTTCCTGATGTATGAGATTCTTTTGGCCTCAATCATAGTGTAAGCATCAACTACAAATTGTTGATACAACTTACAACCCAAGTGCACAAGTGTGGGAACAGCACGTTCTTGAAGTTTATATGCGAAGAATTCACGCATACTAACCCTCTTTTTCACTCTTGTGGAATGCTCATCGACATCACGATGAAGAATGTCTGTCCTGTACCCATCTTCTGCATAAATAAACAGAAGTGGATATTGTAGGGCTAAATATTCGGTGTGAAGCTCAGAAATTCTTTTTAACCCTTCAATACGACTGTCGATTATAATATCCCTTTTTCATATGAAGAAACATTGATATCATGTACAATAAGTGCTGCAACTTCGTCTACCGTTGGCATATTGTAATTACGTCCATCTTTGGTTCGTCTACCAGTTAACTTAATTTTCATCTGCATATTAGGTATTTCTAGAAACCGATTACGAGCCATCCAAAATGTCTTGACAAGAGGATTATGTTCATCGAGAACTTCCATTATTTGATGAATGAGATCCTCGTCGAGTGAATAGCGTGCAGTCGAAGCCTTTTTTCTGTTTTTTCCACTATTATGAATTCAACAAATCATAAATATGAATGTTAATATTCTCATATATTAATTTACTACATTATTAATTTGATGTTAAGCTATATGAATTACACGAATCATACCTGATTGCTTCTTTCCTATTATTTGTTTCATTTACAGTATCATAAATGTATAACTGTCCGAATGTTGGTTTTCGACCATTCGTTGGTAATAAAACTCCATATTGGTGACAATTTTGACCACGAATACAAAATGTATAAGGGCTACGACCTTTTGTTTACACGATCGTCCACCTTAACACACATCGAAGTAAAAGCAAAAATCATGTTGTACCTGTCGAACATTCTTAATGAAATGTTGACTCTTGGGATGATTGTTAGTATATAGATCCCAAATTAGTTTAGGAGGAGCTTTGTTGAATTCGAGCAGCGCTATTTTATCTTTCAAACAACAAAGTGAGAATGCCTTGGAGAAACCTTTTTTTTCTACTTTCGTCTCTTTATGCCATAATTTAGCACCACAAGCGAAACATATATAACTAAGATTGCCGTAATCAACATAGTATGTCAAAACTAACAATTTATTGGTTTAATTTATAAAATATAACATAGTTTAACAATTTAAAAAAAGTTATAAGAACAACCCTTTGAAGTTCCTTTGAATGATTTATTTTGAAGATCACCAGTGTTTGCTTCGTCAAGGTTAAAAGGTATCGGTGTAATATTTTCCTTCCAATGCTTGTTGTTTTGATTTCGCTTTGACCGTACTTGTAAAAATTCCGACTTAAAAAGTAAGTATGCAGATTTTAAAAATAAAACAGGTTTGAATATTATATATGTCATAAATTATTACCTTTGGATACACTGTATGATGTAGTGTAATATTTGTCAGTATTATTAACTGATTCCTTTGATATTCTAAGAGATGGTGTTAACGGTGCCGGAGTTGCAACGTTATATGAACATTCACCCGTTGTATTTGTCATATGTTCAAAAATGTTTTCTTTCATGGGTTGTATATGAAGTCACCACTTTTGATCAAGTTGTGTTGGTTATATCTGAATAACCAATGTATAAGATTTGAATTTAGAAAATCAGAATAAATATTATTTTCATATATACACCATAGATTACAAAACTTTTGTTGTAATAGCATGAACCACCTGTTAGAATTGAACACGATGGCGAGGATAGTTGTTCAATTGCTACTGTTCTACTTTGTTTTTTGTGTTTCATCATAATGTTACCAACGATTGTCTTTGCAGTGGAAGAAATTTCTAAAAATAATAGACATGTATTAGTATTTAAATTTGATGTATAGTGAATATGGCTGAATACTAAATCTCAAAATATATGCCTAGAGTAACTTTCTATAAAATTCAGATTAATAAAAAGAGTAAGTAGTACCTGGATTTGATGCATTAACATCAAAGGAATCCTTCATCCTTGTAGGGTGTTTTCATTTATTTGTAACTGGTTCCGAAAGATTTGTCTAACACTGATATCATAATATAAAGATAAATTTATATTAATATTACAGGAGTAATTTCCATAGTTGTTACAATTTTTTTTTCCCATAATACTAACATAAATGTAATTTTAGGGTAAAAAAACACAAATCTAATTAAAACCATATTAATTTACAAAAAGCTTCAACTCATAAGCCCAAAATTACGACATGCATTTTGGTGTCTTTAGTCCAAACCCATTTCTTGTTGGCATATAACCATTGTGGCCGGATATAGGGCACCTCGTTTCCACGTCAGTAAATGGATGGCGGTTCATTCTCCAGGTTTGATGTATGAGGTCATAAACCTTTGTTCTCACAGCAACCACATAATTCGGTATCAGTGGGAATGTCTGATTAAGAATTTTTAAACCGATATCCTTTTCATTTACATCGTGAGAAGCAAACATCACCAAATCATAAACATAAACAGCTTCTACTAATTGGCAGTTTGATGCTTGTTTTAAATAACGGAGCCCATCTTGGTATATTTTCCATCAAAATAAAATAACAAACCCCTGCGAAAAATCGCATTAGAGTTTTTATTTATTAAACAACGATGGTAAAGATAAATGATTTGAGGGATACCCTAAGACCCTACAGTTAAACGATCAAAGGAAAGCCTTTGATAAACCAATGGATGTTGGGCTTGCATAAAAAAGGATTTGCAAACCAATCGAGCAACACCTAACTGAGTGGAAGACTTTTGGCCGACTCTTGATAATATTTCAGCAAGAAAATCATCAGGAATAAGATCGAAAATATTGTTGATCTTATTCATTTTAATTTTTTTCATTATTTTTAAAAAGATATAAAATCTGGAAAATAAAGATGAAGTTTTTTTTAATGGTGTGTACTTGAGACCTTGACCTTCTGTAGCAGCAGAAAGTAAGATCAGAATGATGGTATTAGACGCCTGAAAAGTAAGCCTTGAAAGTTGTTTTTGGGGTTAATGATGCGACGTGGTATGAAAACACGTGTGAAGTTAAATGATGATATGGTTACTTCCTCAAACATATTTCAAATACTTTTATAAAAAAAGCTGAATATGGAAAGCATATTTGTAATTTTATTTTTTTATTTGAAAAGCAAACATTTTTTACATAAGTTTTTCGTTTTATTTTAAAAGTAAATAAAAAAAGGAAATTCGAATATTTAACACTTTTAGAAAAGATTTGACTCAACATAGGTGGAGAAATGAGTTCTAGAATATTCTTTTGAATGAGATATATTTGTTCTATTATTTACAAAAAGTATTTCAACATATTTTTTTAAATAGATATTTTTGTGTAAAGTAGATACTTGATAGGTATTGTAGAACATGAAAGTAGTTGAAAATGATGCAAGTTTTAGTGTGAAAATTATGGGTTTAAAGTAGTTTTTGGGCTACTAAATTGACATGGTATGTTAAAAGTTGTTCAATGGTATGATGATAACATTAAAAAAATATATAGTTGTAAAATATTATATAATAATTATATCTGAAGAGACATTTTAGGAGTTAAGGCTAAAAAAATGGTCCAATTTCTAAACATATTATATATTTCATTATTTAATAATTAATTGTTTTAGATGAAACATTTATACTAATATCAATTAAGCTTATAATAACAGTTAAATTGATTCCAAAGTTGAAGGAAAAATTAAACATTTATACTAATATCATAATGAAAATTTATAGTAATAGAGTAATTTTTATACAAAATAACAAAAGATTTATCACGTAATAATAACATAAATTTAATTATACCTAAATCGATTTATAATCAAACCTAACTCATAAGCCCAAAAACACGACATACAGTCTGGTATGGTGAGTTCAAAGCCATGAACGTATGGGAAATAACCTACGTGACCGGATATAGGGAAAGTGGTTGCCAAGTCAGCAAAAGAATGGAGGTTCCTTCGCCATAATTGCTGTAACAAACTATAAACATCCATTCTGACAGAAACCACCAAATTCGGCAATGGTGGAATTTTGGCATTAAGTATTTTTAAACCCTTATCCGTTTCCTCCAAATCATGAGATGAAAACATGATCAAACCATAAATATAAACTGCCAGTTTAAGACCATAGTTTGAAGCTTCTTCTAAATAACGAAGCCCTAAGTCTGTGTTTACTCAATCAAAATAACTTAATAAACCCAATCTAAAAATCACATTAGGGTTTTTATTTATCATACACCGATGGAGAAGATAGACCATTTCCGGGATATTCCAAACTATGATATGCCACCGATCTAAGGAAACCCTTCAATAAACCAAATAATGTTCGGATTGCTTACAAAAATCATTGCAAACCAATCTGGCAACAGACAAGTGAACCGATGATTCTTGACTGACTCTTGACAATATTTCACCAAGTATGTCTTTAGGAAGAACATCTAGAATAATCTTTGAAACTTGATCCATTTTTGTATTAATTTGAAAAAAGTAAAAAAGGATGGAAAATGAAGTTGAGGTTTACGTATTTGAAAAATGCAACTTGCTTTCTGACATGTAAGGGTTTAAAGTAGATTTTGGGAGCTACTCAATCGAGTTGGTAGGTTAACACGTATGTACTACAATAAATGCTCCAAAATTTATAACTTTAATTTCCTTCTAAATTTAATTTTATAAAGGAAATTGGAAAGTCACGTTTTAATTAAAATGGTAGTGTATTAGGTTTATAAAAAGGGTCAATCCTAATAAAAACCTTAACACAAAAAAACATCAACACAAAAGACAATAAAATTAAATCAAAATAAATTAGATTGTTATTCATATCAAGGTGGATATGGAAGAGAAATAGTGCATGGAAAACATAATTATATAGTTTACATGCCATTGGAATTCCATAGAAGAAAACCAAAAATAACTGTTAACAAATGTATCTTGTTTAAATCATGAATCGGATGAGTGTAATCGTTTAGGACGATTGGAGAATTTACCCTTGGTTGTTGAAGACTTAACAGATGGTGGAGATTTGATTCTTTCTTGTTTAATTTTTTTGAGAGGGGGGCTGAAACAGGTATCATGACTAAGATCAATGGTCTGACTTCTAGAAGCATTAGAGGCACACTACAAAGTTAATTATAAGGAGTTTAATAATGATTATTAAAAATGAACGTGATATGAAAATAATTTAGAACTGAGTCTTATATACTGTATTCATACATTTCTAAACGAAGTCTGTTTTTCAGATGATTATTCAATCTCAACATCTTCCAAAACCACTTGTTGATCGATCTTAGTGATATTAAACATAGGTTAAGAAACTATTGATATTTTAGACATCATACAAACACCAAGTTAATATGAATAATAATACAAAAAAATAAAAGACAATGAGTGCGTATAAAACAACTTATATATTGAATTAAGGAAAAAATCATGTAAGAGTATTAAATGTTACCTTAAAACTCTCATAGCGTTTATAACATGTTGAGTCATCGGTCGCATCTTTAACAGTGTAGTTTCGAATTCCACGTTCTTTGTTATAAGCACTAACATCTATTTTAAACAAAAGGGTCTTCTGTAAAAGAAGTTCCAGCTCTTCATGATAATCATCATCTTCAAACAACGCCTTGATTAATTCATAAGCCGATGGGGTAACGTACTTCTTCACCACAGATTCGAAAACAGTGAAAGATGTTGTGCCGGTTTGATTTTCTACACGAATCGGCACTTTAAACCTGGTATGTAAAAATTTAAAGACATACAAAGTATGATTAAAGAGAAAAACTAATATTTTTCAGTTCTATTTAGAAAGTTTTGTAATTCACCTCACTACCACCTCCGGCTTATCGATACAACTGTAACACTTCCGTTCCAAGTTTAAAAGTTGATCAACGTCCAATGAAAGATCACAGTTGGGGATAACAGGTTTAGCACTCTTGTTACACTTCTTGCAGGCAATGCAGTACCAAGTGTCGTCGGGAAGAATGGTATTGATTGTGGCCTGAATAATATAAATACCTTCCTACAAATATTTTAACAACAAAGTTGAAAATTGGATATATGTTTGGTTAAATATGGGGTGAAAATATTCATTCAAATGATTACCATGGACGGGTTCAACCGATCTAAAACAACATACTGAGCCTTTTTAAAAAAGGACTTTGGATCACGTGCAGAAGAAATTGACAACGAAGGAGCTAAAGAACAAATGGAATCTTCAGAAGAATGGATTTGGGTGAGGCTACGATAACAATAAGCAAGTTAGTTATTGTAATTGAAGTATCAAACAATGTTCAATTGATGAATGCAAATACCAATTTACTAATAAGTTGTAGAATAGTTGTTTTAAATGCACAATTAATGTACTCTTTTATGGAGTGAAAAAATGATTGAGCATTAAATGAAAATTGGTTTAGTTGTTTTGGGAACTACTATGTTTCATTAAATGTTATTATTATGAATTAAAACTTGAATGTACAACAAAGTGAATTATTTACCTTTAGATCATTTATCAATAATAACATTTAATGAATATTAATAGAATGATTTATTTATCTTAGAATGGTTTTTAAATGTATTACTATACTTCGTAGGATAAGTAAATGAAGACTTTCAACATGTATATTTTAATGTATTACTTGAATGATTGAGTATCTCGTAATTTTGTCTTATTTTTTCAGAAAATGGTTCAACTAAAATAAATACAGAAAATAAGATTAGTCTTATATATTAAAATATGTTAAATGTAACATAGATACAGTATTGATGAATATTAAGAAGTTAATGTTTTTGGTAATAATGTACCGTTGTCTGAACTCAACGATTTGCGGATGATCGGTGTCTATCAAAACGTTCGTGTTTTTCCAGTTGGTAGAAACTGACAGTTTGTCTGTAGCATTTAAACACAAAAGAACTTAGTATACACTATCAATAAGATTACATAAAAATTAATAATTAAAAGTAAGATCATCATATAAGAAAAACATATATTTACTGGTTAAAAGGAAAAACCTTGGTGCAGTTTGGTGACTCCAAAGTGAATCAATAAGACCACGGAAGCATAATCATCCAAAACTTTCATATGGTTTTCGAAATCCAAGGAAAATTAACCTCACAGAGTTGCATCCAGTTGCAAGCCATTATTTAAAAATGACTCAAAAAAGCTCATGTATAAGTGTGTTATGATTTTAAGAACATGTGTACACAATTTATTCTGAAAATGGTTTAAACTAAAAAGGTGTTAGATATTACTCTAAATCAATGAGCTGAAGATTGATGTACTTGGACTTGAGTTCACCAGTGTTTCGAAAATCCTGTACTTCTGAATAATTTGCTACACGTCCAATAACATCTATAGGAATAAAAAAAAACAAATAAAGATTGTGTGACATTATAAAGTGTTGTAAATGAAAGCAAAAAAAAATATTAAAAAAAATTCAAAAGAATTAATATAATAAACATTTATTAACTTGTTAAAACTCCAACTTTAAGGCCTCTAGATCTCAAAACATCGAAAGGGTTAAAACTAAAACCATTAGTTCCTCTCCATTCGGTTGGTGGGAATGGCACAACAGTTGTTTTCTTAGTAAACATGAGTTTGTACTCATGTTGGATATGTTTGGTCCGGAATTGTAGTGGACTATCAACTACAGCAACATTAGAAATACAAAATAAGCCCCATTCCTTAATGAGGTTATCAAATTTGGCCTTAAGGGAGTTACGGATGTTGATTACAATCTTAGCGCCCTAATATGGAGAAAATACACATAGAAAAGAAGATATAAAACAAAAAATTCTAAAATGATAAGAGAATTAAGAAATCTATATATATAAAAAATGAACACAAACCTCTTCATCCAAAACGATTAGCTCCAAAGTGGGTTGCCGTCATCGTAACCATATCCCAGCTTTTGAAGCAGACAGACGACTTTAATTTTTATGGTAAAATTAACTTTTCGTCCGTCAATCTCTGAAACCCGAATTATGTTCTTGGATGTGGCCATTATTTAAAACTATAATGAAAAGAAACATAAGCTAGAAAATAATCATTCAAAAAACATCAAGATTATTGAAGTAGAATGAAAAATTTAAACCTCGATATTTTTCGTTTGGCAACCGAGAGAGAATTTGAATTCAAATTAATAAAGATGATTTTGAAAATAATGTTATAATAGGCGGGTTAATTGTGAAAGGACCCGTCCTAATCTATCCGGACGAATACATTACATTTGGTTATATCGAGAGGTACTTGACCTCTATATGATACATTTTACAAACATTGCATTCGTTTTTTTTAAAAATAAACTTTCATTACATCGAAAGTTGACGGCATGCATATCATTTCCTAATATATCCAACTATAATTGACCTAACAATAATCTTGATGAACTCAACGACTCGAATGCAACGTCTTTTGAAATATGTCATGAATGACTCCAAGTAATATCTTTAAAATGAGCAAATGCACAGCGGAAGATTTCTTTCGTACCTGAGAATAAACATGCTTTAAAGTGTCAACCAAAAGGTTGGTGAGTTTATTAGTTTAACATAAATGATCATTTTCATAATTTTAATAGACCACAAGATTTTCATTTCCATTTCTCATAAATATACGTCCCATGCATAGAGACAAAAATATCATTCATATGGATTGAACACCTGGTAACCGACATTAACAAGATGCATATAAGAATATCCCCTATCATTCCGGGAAATCCTTCGGACATGATAAAACAACATCGAACTACTAAAGCATCCGCTCCAACGGATGGGGTTCGTTAGGCCCAATAGATCTATCTTTAGGATTCACGTCAATTAGTAGACTGGTTTACTAATTCTTAGGTTACCAAGTAAAAGAGGCATATTCGGCTTCGATCATTCAACCATATAATGTAGTTTCGATTACTTGTGTCTATTTAGTAAAATATTTATAAAAGCAGCACATGTATTCTCAGTCCCAAAAATATATATTGCAAAAGCATTTAAAAAGGGAGTAATGAAACTCACCTAATATATTTTGTAGTAAAAATACATATGACTATATTGAACAATGCAGGGTTGGCCTCGGATTCACGAACCTATATCATTTATATATTCATTATTATACATAGTTGTAATCGAATAAGTTATATATTAATATATATATATATTATTTTAATTGATTATATTTTTATATTTATATATTTTTATATATGTTTTATATAAGTATTTTAATAACAAATTTTATTGTAATAATAATAATTATAATATTAGTGTTAAAAGTTATAATAATAATAATAATGATGATAAAATAATACTAATTTTGATAAACTCATGATAATTCTTAATAATAATAGTAATAATAATTTCAATAGTAAATTAATAATTTTGTTAAAAATGTTAATTTTAATGGTGATACTGATTTTAAAAAAAATTGTAACTTTAACAATAATGATACATTTAGTAATAATGGTAATAATAATAATAATCCCATTACGTTTATTAATAATAATAATACCTATATTAGTAATACTAATAATAATAATAATGATATTAATTATAATACTTATGATGATAATAATAATAGTAATAGTCATGATACTGATAGTTATGGTAATAATAATAATTACATTACCAATTATTCTACTAGTAATAATAATAATAATAATAATAATACTTGTAACAATAACAATAATCAATACTAATAATGATAATTACAATAATAACCTTAATACTTATCATACTTAATAATAATCCTAACAATGATGATAATACTTACTAATACTACTAATGGTAATAATATTAGTGATAACATTAATGTTAACAATAATCACCATAATGGAATTTATAAGTATAAATGCTAACTAATACTTATAATAATAATACTAAATATTGTTCCATAACTAATATTAATAATAACTATAATAATACTAATAATAATTATGATAATTATAATACTTGCAATAACACTAAATAATAATAATAATAACATTAATAATAATAGTAGTAATAATAATAATAATAATAATAATAATAATAATAATAATAATAATAATAATAATAATAATAATGAAAAAATAAAATTATAAATGTGTATACCCTTTTTAAAGCTTTCCTAAAAAGAATCGCCCACGACGGGGCTCGAACCCGTGACCTCTCGTAGACTCGACACCCACTCAGACCACTCCTCCATTCGTCTATTTCTGTTTTAACTTACAGGCCCAATTTATTTAACCAGTTATTTTCTGTCTCCTTTCTTCTTCATAATCGATTCAACCAGAGGACCAAAGTAAATTCATATCCGCGAATTACAAATTTGTTTAAGACTTGAAATTGAATTGTTATCAACCTGTATTGGTGAATTGAATTGACTAGAAAGGGAAAAAAAATATAATACTACAACAGCAGTCGCTGAAAGAAAAAAGAAGAAAAAAAAATGAAGAACATAAATTTGATTTTTGAAATTTAGTTCATTTGAGGTAAAAGTTATAACATAAAAAAGATCTTAAATCATTTATGTAACCTTTCTGGATCATTAATTTATTCATATACTTCGAAACAAACTCCAATTTCATGATGAACATAAGGTTTGACTTTTTAGAAAATAACTTTGACTTCCAAATTCGGATTCGATAAGAAAAATTGGCATTTGAGAATTTGCAAGTAGTTTAAATGCAGGTTTTCTAACAACAATGCATTTACAGATTTTTAAATAAAACCCTAATTCGACATTTTGACTAAAAAGTGAAGAACAGAGATATTTCTCTGTGTTACTAAAATTGAATTACGATTTTGCTGTTTTCATTCGATTTGCTCAAGTAGGTTATTATGTAAATGTAAACAGATATGATTACAGTTAATGTAAATCATTTAACATTTGTTTGCTAGTCTAATTGGTACGACCTGAATAAATAATTCAAAAGAAAAATTAGAAAATTCCATACTATCCTAACAGAATTTGTTTTGTTATTATGAGCTGATTACGAGTTAATACAAATTCAGAAACAGAAGTCAAAAGTGTAAAAAGTAGACCGTGATGTTAACTGTGTTTTGATTCCTTAACTGATTCATTTACTGTATTTTCATTAGTTAATAGTATAAATATATTAATAATAATACTTTTTATTAATATTAATAATAATAAAGGATAATAATAATAATGATTATAAATAATAATTATAATAATATTAAAAATTTATAATAATATATACTAATAATAATAATAGTATCATTATTAATGATAATGATGATATTAACTATAGGATTTATAACAATAATATTAATAATAATAATAATAATAATGACTAATAATAATACTGATAATTATAATTATAAAGATGATAATAATAATACTATTTATGATAATAATAACATACTGTATTGTTTATAATGATAACTATATAAAAAAATATAATGATTTTTAGTGATAATGATAATAATTCCAAAACAATAATAATAATAATGATAATGTAACAAGTTACATGTGTCAATTTTTATATCTATGTATTATTATTTTAGTAATATTAATATTAATACTAACATTAATATTTATATATTTTTTTTAAAGGAAGTAAATATAATAACTATATTTTATTTTGTAACTACCTGTATTAATATTACCTTTTATCAGTTATGAAATTCCATAATATATATACATTGAATATTTAATAATAGTATTCATACAATCAATAATTTTGTATCTCAATCATATATATATATATATATATATATATATATATATATATATATATATATATATATATATATATATATATATATATATATATATATATATATATATATATACATATACATATATATATACATATAAATCGGTAAGCTTTTGTCCACATGTCCTTCAACCCGTCATTTTCGGGGGGAAGCGGGGAGAAGCAATTTTTATTTTTATTTTTTGGAATTTTTTTTTCAGGCATCAAGATCACACGAAAATATGAACATTTAAAAAAGACACTTCGTGATGAATGTTATTATTTAGGCGGGAAACGATCGAAAAAAATAACATTCAAGATAATATTGATCGTGAAGAATGTTAACGTTTTTTTCTTCATGTTTTGTGAAGTAAAATTTAGCCCGATTTAGAGTTTAGGGTTTAGGGTTTAGGGTTTAGTGTATTGGGTTTAGTCCCTAAACCCAAAACCCAAAACTCTAAACCCTAAACCCAAAACTCTAAACCGTTCGTGTTAAAACTCAATCTAAACCCTAAATTTAAACCCTAAATCTAAACCCTAAACCCTAAATTTCTAAACCCTAATATCTAAACCCTACAAACCCTAATATTTAAACCCTAATATCTAAAACCTCAACATGCGCTCGAAAAACACGATAATTGTTATATATTAATTCTTTGAGCGTTTTCCCACCAAAATAAAAACATTTATCACAAAGTGTCTTTACTAAATGTTCATATTTTCATCCAATCTATAATGTTCGTGAACAAAGTTTTTTCAAAAAACGAAAAAAAGAAAATTTTTGCTTCCCCCCCGCTTCCCCCCGATTAGTTATTTCCCCCTTGATTCTACCACTATATATATATATATATATATATATATATATATATATATATATATATATATATATATATATATATATATATATATATATATACAAACTTTAAGATAAATTGTAAAATCTTTTATAAAGCACCACATGAACACTTGTACAAACTTTGAAGCATATTGTACAACCTTTATATGATAATTGTATTTTAATTTAAAAAAAATTCAAGAGGCGTTTGTTATTACTAATAATTATTATTAAATATAAATACTCATTTTGAAAGTAAACTTTATTATTATAATTGTAATTATACTTATACTTATAATTATTATTATATTATTATTATTATTATTATTATTATTATTATTATTATTATTATTATTATTATATTATTATTATTATTTAAATATGAGTTCTCTTTACGGGATTGATTACGTTACATATGTATGTTAAATACATGTCTCAATAAAAGGTTGTAATGTAGGCTTTTATAACAAGGAAAATAGTAATTGTGATAAAAATTGGAAGAGAGTGGTGGGAGAATAAATGCAGTTCATTTATTCTGACCAAATTAAGTATATCAATGTGTTTGTAAAAACAATGATAAGTTTCTTAGTCGAAATCCTTGGTTCCACGGTTCATTAAATTAAATGACTTTAGTATTTACATTCACTTAATACCTAAAGCATATTATTAAACTGTTTCATTTAAACAAACTCGTGATTCCACGAGTCATTTTACTAGTTATTAATAATTCAATTAATAATTAAAAGTTATTAATGAAAAGGAAGAATAAGTTATGAATGTTACAGGTAAAGAGACATGTGGGGTATAATCAAATTTAAGGCAATGATGATAAAAGTCACCTAAATGACCTAAGAAATTGAAAAGATGAGGTGTAATTACACATCATCAACTACGTAAATTAAAAGAAAATTCAGCTAGACAAATTTTACCTCAATTTCATACTATTTTAAATATCCTAATCATTTTTGGGCTTCAAATTAAAAATTATAATTCTTTTCAAAAAGTCTAGAAAATTCACATTACCTTTATTAGTAATTTAGGTAACTTACATTATTTTTTGGAGTCATTATCCTTATTATTATTAGAGGTGAGCAGAAAACTAAATTAACCGAACCATAATCGTTTTAACCGTTAAAATCGAACCGAATTAACCTAACCGAACATATAACCGCGGTTATGGTTAACGATTTTGAATTAACCTAATTTTATGGAGCGGTTATGAAAATAAAGATTATCCACCCCGATTTAACAGAACCGAACCAAATATATATATATATATATATATATATATATATATATATATATATATATATATATATATATATATATATATATATATATATATATATATATATATATATATACACACACTAGTACAATACAAATATAAGTTTGTTATTTAATTAATATTTAACAAATTTATAAAATAAACTTTAGAGACCTATATATTGTCATAATTTGTATCACGTCGTAATTCGTTATATCAGAAAATTAAAAAAAAAAATTATTCTCCTCTGATTGACTGACCTTAAAGAATGTTTCCATTCTGACATGTTTACAACGTCAATATCGTTTGATATGTTGCGTTGTAACGATATACAAATAAAATACAATAGAATTTAAATCATTATTTGGTTCAATTTAACTTGAATGTTACGTTTGGGATATACGTCCATAAATGATATAATTCGTTACTCGGTGTTATCAAAACGTTATATATCGTTACTCATTCTTCAAATTCATTAATTCTTATTTTAGGTAAATGGTTAACCGAATTAACCATTTTATCCACACATTAACCATATAAACCACATTAATCAAACCATTTATTAACCGAACCGAACAGTTAATAATATTAATCATCCAAAGTATCGGTTATAGGGGTGGTGGTTGTCACTAACCGCCCTAACCGCCCCATGCTTACCCCTAATAATTATTATTATGATCGAACCCATATGTCAAATCAAGAGGACATAGGCATGTGTAACTAATTAATGAAAGGAAAAGTAATTACAAGAATTGGTCAATATAAATTAAGGGGGCCACGGGGGCTAGGAGCCTGCGAGTGATTCAGCCAATGATGCAAACTGGTTTTGTTATAGCTCGTGGGTGGTTGTGAGAAATGATTTCGATCAATAATATAAACATTGTTTCACTAGTTGAGATGACACACATATTGAGGTGGAAAATCGTTGCAACAATACTAGGTTCCGCTATATATATTAAATATTTTTTCGTTAGTTTAACGGGAAAATATAGTTTTGTACAATTGTTCTTTTACAAGACATCTGAGATTGCCACGCTACTATTTTACAATATTTTTTCCTATATCTATTACTCTAACCGTATATGTTCATAAAGAGTATACTATAATTTATAAATTATTTCTATTATATAATTATTAAAACTTCATAAGTCATTTATTGATGAGTAGTTTGTACTATAAATTGCTATGAGTCATATATATTTTTTTTTTTTGGCAAAAATAGTAGTATATATATATATATATATATATATATATATATATATATATATATATATACAAATCAAATTATCCGGAATTACAACATTATAACAGTTCTGATGAACTGCGTACAGACTCGTACAATTGACTCGAGCACAACAACATTAGAGAGTTAAAACAAACATCACTACACAAACATCGCCGGAGCTAAACATATAGATACATACACCCAACCTCAAACCCAACACTCCGCTTCCAAAACACATAGAGAGTCGCACTTCAGCCACGCCCACCGGGCAACCCAAGAACACTAATCCCGAGACCTAATATTATTTATGAATGTGTAAAAGAACTACTCCACGTTTTGCTACAGCTAATTAGTTGATTCTGATTATTTAAACGCATAATCATTTTTCAAAACGCAAATCCGAACACCTTTTAAATAACAATTCAATATTTCAAATATATTATATTATATTATTATAATTATTATATTATTATATTATTATAACCCATACTAATACTTAAAGACATTGAATAGTAGCTATAGAGACGTTATCACGACGTCACACTATAGTTTTTTCTAACTTGCTTATTTCTTTTTTGTATTCTTTTCTATATCAACCGCTAGTCCGCTAATAGTTTGTTAGTTTTATTCCATTCTCTACATCATTCATTTTGTTAAACGTGAACCATTTTTATTTTAAATATGTAAGTTTTTATAATATCTAGCCTTTTATTTTCAATTTTTTTTTAAGAGTTTGGTGGAGTAGTATTTAACACAATTAATTTGGTACAATAAAAAAATATTGTCTCCCGCAATGCGTAGGCTTCAGTCCTCGTTAAATCTAAAATCTCCAATTGCGTGTAATTTCTCAAGTTTGAAACAGTAATATTTGGGAGATTAAACATGCATACCACATCATTAACCCGACGTCAAATGCAAAAATAGCTCAGGATCTAACAAAACTAACGCCCCCTAATCTAACAAGACTAATGCCCCCTAACTAGTGACGAATACAAGATGAAAATTCAATGAGGTCCTAAATAAAATTTACAGTTAATTATATTTGAAGACTAATTTAGTGGTTGTTTTTCTCTAAAACATAAATTTTAAAAATATATATGGTCCTATAGTTAAATTTAGTGGCGTCCTATACAATTTGAACAACACATTGTATAAAACATTTGCAAAGTAGTGGAGTCCTTGAACCCCACACCAATTTCATAAAGTCGCCACTGCCCCTAACGCCTCTAACATGGCGTCAGCGTTGACGCTGGCGGGGTGTCAGTCACGAAGTTGACGAAAAAATAGGTGTCAGGACCTTGTCTTTCTCTGATTGGCTGGAATTTTCGACCGGTTTTTCAAACGGTATTATTACTACTAGTTAATTAATTTTATTTTTTTAATAAGAATCAATTATTTACCTAAAAAAACCAAACTACTTTAATACATTTTTTAAAAACTCTACACATACATTCTTCATCCCATCTACTCTATATAAAATAGAATCTTATGATATTATGTTTAAATGCTACGAAGAAGATAAAACTATTATTGACTTTTGATAACGCGTAAAAAGTCAAGTTTTTACCTCCGTTTTGTCTCTCATTTTAGCCAAGAAAAATATAAAAGAACCTAATATCTCATCTTATTAGCTTATATTGTAGATTTTGGAAGTGCGAAGACAATGGCACGAGAACAAAGGAAACGGACTTATAACGAAGAAACTAGAGCAAAACCAAGAAAAACGAATCACTTACTCACCAACGAACTATTTGATGAAATTGAAGATACTTATCCTACCCAAGACCATATTGTAGATAATTGAATTACGAACGCGTGGGCGTGAGGATCGTCAAAAAAGGACAAGAAACGAAGATGTTATGGCGAAAACAGTGAAGATGAATTGCCGAAAAACTCCAATCCTGGATCCGACCCTTGCAATCTGGCCATGTACACTTCCAAATCCGACCCCCAACTCACCAAATCCGGTTGGATCACAACATCTGGATCCGACCCTTGAAATCTGGCCAGTTAGTACAAATTAGTACCTAAGATCCGGTACCTTGTCTGCTACCTGGATGTAACGACCCAAAAATTTGGTATTTGGAATGTCGAGAGTTTGATGTGCAAAAGTTTGGTGCATGCTGCGAGGTTATGCGCGCGTTCACCGTTTGGGCCATAACTTCCTCATACGAACTCGGATTGAGGTGAATCAAAAGCCCGGACGACCGTAATTCGAGCCCGAACATTTTTAATTTTATGTTGTGAGCTGGACGGCTCTAGGAGCGCCAATTTTGGGCTAGGAGCACCGCTTTTGGACCTAATTGGGTGCTGTTTGTAATTTGGTGTATTTAAATGAAGGGAATTATGGTCAATTCACTTAGGGACATGATAAAGGGTGGGGAGCAGATTCTTATCCTCATTTTATCTCATTTCTCACACACACAAATTCTCTCATCCACTTTAGAGAGAGAAACCCAAGTTTCTAGAGAGAAGGAGCTTAGATTGGAGAAGATTGAATTGAAATCTCTTCAAGTGCAAGATTTAATGTTGTTCATCTTCCTTCTAGATACATTTTGATGGGGTGGTGGTAAGTTCTAACTCCAATTTTAATTGTTTGGGTTAGGGTTTGAGTTGATGATGAGTTATAGAACCCATTTCTTATAAAATTTGGGGGATTTTGATGAAGGTTTGGGTAATTGAACCTTATTATTGTGAGTTTAGGGTTTGATGACGAATTTGGGTGTATTTGTCTTTGATTTAAGTGATAATCACTAGATTAGATGAGTATTGTTGATTTTGGTGTTCTTAAGAACAAGTTTGAAGTCATGCACACAAGGTGTTTGATGAAATGCCTCAAAGAGGTGAAGTTATTGTGATAACTAGGTTTATGATCTAAAATCAACCTATGATAGTATGATTAATCAATTGGATAACATGGTGGTGATTTGGGTGTGTTTAAGAGTTTGATTTTGGTCAAAATTGAGTGTTGACTTGATTTGGTGTCAAACTAAGGATTTGGGTCAAGTTTTGGGAAATGGATACTTGAGTACTTGGTTAAATTGGATAATTGGTGTTTTAGAAACTTAATCACTAGTCATTATTGGCATTGGGTGATATTGGGTGAATTTGACTTAAGTCAAATGTGGTCAAGGGCAATATGGGTCGTTATTGCCTAAGTTGGGTGATTTGGGCGAGTGATGTTTGTATGATCACTAACTAACTAGTGATCTAGTGTTAAGACCTAGGTTGGTCTATTTGGGTTGAATTGTGCCTATTGGTGTGGGTTTGGATTACCACCCGTAGTTGTAATTTGGTTATGTCCATTTAGATGATTAAATGAGCGGGTTTTGGTGAGCAAGTTGGAGACCCTAGGCTAAGGGTGTTGGTATTGGATTCTCTCTTAGAGAATGGCTATTTATGTGTATATTGTACCTATGTGTGATATAGGTGGTTACTTGCTCGGATTTGAGGATGGAGATCATGTTATACATGACTTATGCGGACATTCCAAGGTGAGTGGAATAATTATATGTGTATGTATATATTGTATTTATTTATTTGCTATGGTATGAACCACGGAGCCGGTAGTTCCATAGCATGTGCGGGTGTGCTATGATGTGAACCACGGAGCTGGTAGCATCATGGTACGGGTGTTGTAGAGTGAACCACGGAGCCGGTAGCACTATGGCATGAGCTGTTAAGGTGTGAACCACGGATCCGGTAGCGCCTTAGCGTGAGTATGACTCGAGTTATGATGTAAACCACGGAGCCGGTAGCATCATGACAAATGCGTATGGTGTGAACCACGGAGCCGGTAGCACCATGACGCGAGTATGGTTAACCATATGGTGGGTGTGTTATTTATTTATCATTTTATATTGTGATGAATATATGCTATTGGTGACGCTAGCTTATTGAGAATTGCGGATATTTAGTTTATGCATTGTGATTGCATGGTTGTTGAATTGCTAGCTCGTATGCGGTATTTGTGTAAGTGTTTGCAAGTAAGTAGATTATATATGTATGTGTATAATTATTGCATTCACTAAGCTTTTCTTACTACCTCGTTATTTACCTTTTTGTATAGGTACTGTTTGATGTATTGGAGGATTCTAGTAGCTTGGCTAGGTTGCTAGAAGTTGGCTTATGACAGAGTAGCATTGGCTTTGGATGTGAGTTGGGGGTTTGGTAAAATCCCCGAGATCATGCTCATGGTATTGGGTTGGGATGTCGAGTCCTAATCCTTTGTTTTGGTGTAATTGGGTTGAAAATGTCACCTTAACTGTATCGGACCATTTTGTTACAACCAATGATTGGTCATGGTTATGTAAGACTCAAACGTGTAAACGGGTGTATTTTGGGTCATAATGAACTTGTGTATGGGTCTTGTGTTGTAAACTAGTGTTCGTGCATTTGGGTTGGGTTGACACTTAGTCAAATTTCAAAACTGCACTTTCCAGGGCTAGGAGCGCTGCTCATATGGCCAAAAGAGCCGCTTTTTGCCAGTGTTTTGGTAGTCTTTTGATCAGTCAATAGAAGCGCCGCTTTTGGCATCAAAAGCGTTGCTCTTGGGTTTTCAAAAGCGCCGCACCTGGGCTTGGTGCGCCGCTCCTGTATAAAAAAAAAAAATTTAGTCGGTTTTTAATTAAAGGGTTTGGAGTCGTTTCACCGGATCAGGTAGGATGCAAGAATCCGAGTTGGTACAAACATGAAATCCGACACGTTTTCATCCGGATCCAACCCCAGCTATTGAAATCCAACCATTCTCAGCAAAGCTAGGATTTTTAATCCTATTTTCAATCCGGATAAAATTTTTAGCAAAGGTATCTGAGGACTAAACATGCTCAAGGATTTTGAGGGGCTAGTTTTGAAAGATTATCATCTACAAAAACCATTTGTTCCATCTCATTTCAACACACACTTCCACACTTCAAATAATTACTCTAACTCATCTTTCTCACTCTAAAAATATAGCTTTCTCTTTCTAGAATAAGCTAAATAATTAATCACTAATTAAGTGATAATTATCTAGGGTAGTCTGTAACAGAACGGTATTTTGTCGTAAGTTGTCAACCGTTTGTAATATTCGACTCGTTATAATCTACGGTTATTTATTTCCCTTGTCTATCTAATTATAACTTATATTATTGTTATACTAGACTTAAGAATTGCCATGATTATCGAGTAGTTTATTATCGTGTTGTGTTGTGATGTAGTTCGCTAAGCTATTATGGGATGATGTTATTGTTGTAATTATACTTTCTATTTATGATTATAAACCTTATTATCAACAATCTCATTTCCACCGATAAACGTGATAAAAACCTTTTTGTTAAAAGACGTCAAACGTAGCGTAAATAATTATCTTTGTCAACACATTGGTCAAGGTATGAATCTGTTGGAAATACTATAAAGTACATGGAAAATTACCGTAAGACCAGATATGACATGTTCAAGGTTCGAAGCTTTGGAAATATTATAGATGGAGCATATTATGGAAACACTAAGGTTTACAACATTCTAGGAAACACTATAAATAAAGTACGCTATGAATTACCAAGGGATTTATTAGGAAGACTTAAGTAAGTGCTGGGTTATATCATAGATGGAATATTACTGCGGTAAAATACAAACTTAGTTTATGAATCTATAAAGGAAGACAATGAACCACTAAGTGTTATAGATTGTCTAAACACTTTTAGATTGTATCAAATCCATTGACAGATAGTATTTTGAAACATCAAACTTAAGAGGCTTCATTAAATTATAAATTTGGACATAAGAAAACTTGAATAAGAACATGACTATGAACGAACGAATGAATACAATTATAACCTAAGTATTGTTTTGAATATAATCTTGATATTAAGTTATAAAACTTTAACGAATATAAAAATGGTGATTAGATTATGAAAGCATTGAAGATTACCTTAATACGTATCGAAAAACTATAAATTTAGATAAACAAAACGTGTGTATATATATATATATATATATATATATATATATATATATATATATATATTGTTGGTTAAGATTTCAATCATAATATTCAAAAGTTAATCACTTGGTTTTGATGATGACACAAAAGAGATAAGTGCTTAATCATATGTAAGACGACATGAGTTCATAAGGCTAAACTATCTCTAGAAAAAGACCAATGCATCAATAATCATCTTGGTAAAAATGGTACACTGCTGCACCACGGTCGACCGTTAACCTGATCTTGTGTGTCCTGTACCAACGAATTTAAGTTTTTCTAAAACTGTCAATCTACGGCTAACCCCACGGTCAACCGCAGTTTTCTCTGTTACCAAATTCATCTACTTAAAGTTAGACCACTTTGAAGCATCTATAATTTACAAAACCTTTATAAACATACTTATAATAGTTTCCCTCTTTGATCTCAAAAGAGTTTTGAACCAAAAGATGTTAATTTTTACTAATCACACCTAATGACATCTTATGACATTTTAAGCCAAATTAAGATTAAACATATAAGTGTTATATCTTTTTATCCTATTACATAATGTCATTTAAACATAGTAATAATAGTCATTAAAGTCCCAATTAAAGAGGTGCTCTTCCATTAGTTTTATGTACCATTGTATGTATGTAAATGTAATTGGTTCAAGCTAGTCAAGGTTGTAACAAGGATCATTATGTTCCAACTAGACTCAAACTAGTTCATTTGTGATATAACAATGTTCCAAAGGGCAATATACTTCCATTAGCAAAATGACAAGTAATTAAGAAAGGTTGATGAAGTTTTTTGGAAGATAATGGTTTGTCAAGAGACAAAATTCTGCAATTACCTCTTTAAATAATCAATGAAAAATGGTCAAAGCTTGAAGACTTTCTTCTTTTATGTACATGTCAACTTCCACACTTTTGTCCAAAACAAAAGGGGTAATGGGGACGATTTCAGAGATAATTGGCTTTTAGTTGCAGCCATTCAACAAGAGAAAATGACAATTTTCAAAGGACAAAAACGGCCATAAGCATCAGATGTCAGAGGTACACGGTCGAACCACGGTCGACCGTGCAGTGAGCCGTACAGCTTCCAGGCAGATTTCTCTTTTCTATAAAGGCCAAGCCTTGAAGCATTTGAAGACTCACCTCTTGCACTCATATTTTCTCATACTTACTGATATCATTCTTATAATTAATTGTAATCTTTTTAGAGTACTTGTAAGCTTAAGTTGTAAGTTTACTTGTAAACTATCTTCTTAAAGGGATCTAGAAGGTAGTTATGTTTTCACTAGGACAGTGCATTAGGATCTTGTGGTAAGAGCTATAAGTGTTTGTGAAGTCTTCAAAGGGATGTATGGGTTCACAAGTTGCTGCTTATCGAAGTACTAGTGTTGTATCCGGACACTCCACCGAGTTTGAGTATCATAGTGAAGAAAAATCTCAATTCGTAGAATTGAGGAGTGGATTAAGGAAGATTAGTTAACATCTTCCCGAACCACTATAAGTCATTATGTTTGTTATCTCTTCCCTTATCTTTTTGATTACTGATATGCCACTAACGGATGGTTTTATTTATGCGGTGTCGTTAGGCAGCAGGATGTCCAGTTCGGTAGCACACAGTAAATTCGTTTATTTATATTGTGCAGGGTCTAAATTTACTTTTACTTTCTAAGGTGTAGAAGGCGTAAGTTAACCTAGTGTCGCGTTTTTTTTTTATGGATTAACGAATTGAAGATCAAGTGGATAATTGTCTTTTAGGTAATTAAGATAGTAGTTGGTTTTATCTAAAAGTCCTAAGCGCAAAAAAGTAAATAAGTGGAAGGATATCCAGAGTATGCAGATCAGGGAAATGTTGACCAAGATATCAGTGTTGGGTTAGGGAAAGGTAATTATGCTTATGTTAAGACTATGCTTGGACTGATGTAGATCTGGTTGGATGAGCCAATTACACAGACCTACTTGTCTCTGAACTCTCGAAGTTCTCTTTGAGCAGTGAGAAGTATGTCAATTGATCGTATAATTGAATGGTAGCTATACCTCGGAGGTTATCCTCAGTAAAGTAGTAGGTTTATTAGTGAGTTAAGCTCTAATCCTAACCCTCATTATCAGTTTAGTTAACTGAATAACAATGTGCCGTGTTGATTGAACACTGATCATAAATGGAAGGAATCCGTCGATTTAAGTTGGCAACACCTTAAATGAAAACTAACAATCATTCCATCATGCTAATGAGATCAGATCAATTCAAACATTATACAACATTACAGTTGATATACTGATAGTAAAGCAGATAGAAACCTAATGAATACCTAAACAGTTGATATGACTAAGTCCTAAGGCAACAATCAAAAAAGAACATGCAATAGGCTTGGGTCACACAGTGAAGGCACTAACTAGATCTTAACAACTCCTAAGAAGTCTCTTCGGAACAGTCAATAGGCATACTGGGTATTCATGTCTCAATTCCTAAGTTCCGTATCCTAAAAGCGCATTAAATGCCTCTCGGGAACTCCGGCCATACCGAGTTCATAGAATCATTAGATACAGTATAACCAGGGGTCTTAATCCTATGAAGTAGCTAAGTTCATATAGGTGGACAAGTCCTGATCACAACCTAGGTTGGTCAATCCTTAAGATGTTAGCATACAGATCTATCAGACTTCCTAGTTCAGTATTATAACAGTAATCGTACTAAATTAACATAATTACGCTAACCCAAACTTCTATCATGGCAACATACAGGTTAATTAAGCTATCATGGTAATATCGGAACACATTATTAAACATAAAAAGTAAGAACACGTGTTTAATACAAAAGACAAGCGTTTCGGATAAAAACCTGAAATGGCTGAAGAAATCTACCCGAGATCGCAGGGACTCGCCAGGATATCCTCCGAAAAATAAAATCTAAGCTAACTACTACTAAAAACTAACTACAAGCTTGAAAATATGAAATGAATTACAAATTGAGTGTGTGTTGAAATGGATGGAGAAAGCCCTTTAAATAGACTTGGATTTTGCCTGTAACGGCTGGCAGACCATTTGGCAAGCCGTTTGCAGGGCCCGTTTGCCAGGTTTGCCCGTTTAAGGTGCCCGTTTGCTCTGACCGCTTGGCAGGCCGTTTGCCATACTGGCAAGCCATTTGGCAAGCTATTTAGTAAGCCGTATGGCATGCCGTTTGATATGCCTGGTCAGCTTGATTTCACTGGATCGTAACTTGATTTCTTGTCTTTCACCGTTTTCGCTCTAGAATCTTCGTTTTAGCTCAGTTTTTCTTGATTCTTTTTGTACCACCTTCATAATTACTTAATCTACAAAATCAATCGAAAAAGCGATAATTTTGCCGACAAAGTTTAAATCTTTATTGTTCTAGGGCTTAATATTGGGGATAAAAATGTGACTTTTTGGCCGATAGCAAATACCCCACACTTGGCTTTGCTTGTCCTCAAGCAAAAAGCGGGAATATAAGGATCTTTCTAATAGATTCTCCCTTACTCCACCCGTAGATCTTTTTATTATGCCTTCATCAGAAGTCGGCACATCTTTCGAAAGTATTAGAAAAAGTTTCGAGCTTCGATGATTTGGTCGCTAGATTTCAATTGCGTCCATAGTGAAAAAGGCGTAATTTCCAACTCTCAGATGTAGTGTATACATGATCAGGCTCCTCACTAGCGGATCACTCATATCACTCAAGTGTTTAGGGTGTCCTATTCTAATTGTATTGTCGCTCAAAAGCCAGTCGTGTAACAGTTCTCATCATAGGCTTGGTAAAGCATTGATATCTCCACCGGTTAAGTAAGGACGGCACTGATCTTCTTCCTAGGCATTCTTTCAAGAGGAAGACGGGTTGTAAGGGTTTGGTCGGGATATTTATGGATTGGTGAAAGGTATCCAGATCTTTTGATTCTGAGAGAATTGATAGACTTTGATTCTTCAGAGTATCCATTTTTAGATAGAGAACGGCTTGAAATCCGTAAAAGTTTTCTTCGGAAGAGGCGGATTTTGCTAAGACTTTGTCTAGAATTTTCTTTGGCTCTTTCGGTATCTTTCTTCAGGGAAACTTTTTGGGTTTTTCTTTGCCTTATTCATAGAGACTTTGCTCTTTCATCATTTTTTTCGGCATACCCTTTCTTCAAAACTTTTGTCTTTTCATTCCTGGTGCCCAGAGAGGAAGTGATAATCCACTGAAAATAGGTCTTTGACCTATCAAAAACAATCAGGGGTTCGGAATCTTTCAACAAGTGCTTTTGAAGCGAATTTGATCGATCTATCTCTTTACTAATCTCTGGATCTTTGGATGAATGGAAAGGGGAGTGAAGGTGAATGGCGTATTTTGGAGTGAATTTGGGGTGAATATTTCTGATTCATCAACTCTTTATGTGAGTTGGTCGGTTTAAATTGCATGGAGTGGAAACGAAAACGGATGGCTTTTTGTCTTCTCTATTTAGAATGATTTCGGAAGGAGTATCGCACCTGCACCAAATATGGCGCTTACTAACCACTGGTCTTGAAACGTATGTCAGAACCAAGTTCTAACTTGAACCGTACACCGCACGCTCATCAATTGAAATGACAAAGTACTGTAGATTTGATGGGTCATACAGATACTTTGGGTCCAAGATTCCTCACCTTTTTGGGAGTAGGGGTCGTGCTTGATCATGCGTAGCCTTTTACATATTTTCTTAAAAGAAATCTTTTGACACAAAACATAAGTTTCAGCTTAATCGTTCGTTCTAATAAATATTTCGAAAACTGATTTCTAACAATTTTATTAGAACTTTTGGGCAAAAACAAGGTAAGAATTTTTCGAAATCACCCAATATCCATTGCTTAATTACTTTTTGGACAAAAGAATTTTTCAAAACTTGGCGTTTTACGGTTACTCGACCTTGAAAACCTTTAAAACCTTTACCCATTACCCCACACTTAGAAGAACATTGTCCCTAATGTTCTCTAAAAAGAATATTTTAATACTTTATAACTTAAGGACATTGACTTCTAAAATTTTCAAGTTAGTTGCGGGGTTTACCCCACACTTAGAGATTTTAGTGTATAATAATCGAAATAGGTTTGAGGAAGGATTACTTCCCTATGATCGTGTTACTTTCCTCGTGCTGGGCCTTCCTACGGTCAGTTTCCTAATTGCTGGAAAGGACCAGTCTCTTTTGATAATATTTATGCATGAAGAACAAAAAGAGAAAGATGACATTTCCACTATATATAGCTTTTCTAGTACAATGCTTCAAAAAGATAAAACTAACAGTAAAATAAAGTAAGGTAGTCTATGGAATACTTTCCTGGTCAATGTGCTGAGTCAGCGCTGCAAAGTATCCAAAGAGATCATCGTCATCCTCTAGTCTCGACAAGTACTTAAGTGGTTGCCCTATATCCAACTCAGGGCCTAGTAGTGAGCCCAGACAGAGGTATGACGGTAACTCCATGTGGGATAGGCTCGGGAAAGGCTCCTCGTCAGGTATGCTCCCGGCGATCTCACATGCCTGGGCCGTTGGTGGCTCAATTGATATGGGAATAGTGACTAGGTGACAACCCTCAGGTAGCTCAGTGACTGGAACTGGATTGGTGACTGGAGCAGGCGACGTGATGGGAATAGGAGTAGCATGTGCAGGCATGGCAGCAGAGGCAACTGAGTGAACTGAGGCCGGTGTGAAACGCCTGGGGGTAGCTTGTTGTGTCGGCTGAACACGGCGCGCTAGCCTAAATGACGACGGGCCAGAGTACTGTGCGACATCCCCTCGCACTGAAGGTATGCTCTAAGGGCTCGGTAGAGCCTCTGCTGATCTCTGAGTAATGCCCATGTAACATCAGGGTCATTTAAGGTGGCTCTATAGTGTATCACCGTCTGTGGCTCATGTGTCTCTAGTAGCTGTGTGTGCCCAGCAGGTCTCCTGGCTAAACGTCTAGATCATCGAACAGGAGGAGCTGGTGGTGCTGTGCCAATATCCTCCTCAATACTCTCCAATATCAATCTCCTTGGGCCTAATTGCCCTGTTGATGGCCTGTTCTGATCAGCACTGCTTCCGAATGAGTAAAATCTAGGAGTCCTCCTCCTGCGAACTGGGATGTAAGCTGAAGCTCCCGAACTTGACATTTTTGCCTGAACACATTAACAAACTTGTAAGTACTAAGCGCAAGTATGGTGCTTAGTTGTTAGTACACAGAGATAATATCTTAAGACTGAAAATAATCGAAATAAAAATTAATAATAAAAATAAAAAGGATAAATAAGGGGTGCCTCCCAAGAGCGCTTTGTTTATCAAGTCTTTAAAGCTCGACTTTTCCTTGTCAGATCTTCAGAATGGATCAAAAGAGAAGAGGTGCTCCTCCTTATTGTGGTCTTCTAGATAAGCTTTTAGCCGGTGGCCGTTGACTTTGAAGTTGCCAGCAGGTCCCTCCAATTCTACGGCTCCGTGTGGAAAAGCATGTACAACTTTGTATGGGCCACTCCATCTTGATCTAAATTTTCCTGCAAACTTCTTGAACCAAGAATTAAAGAGCAGAACTTTATCTCCAAGGGCGAACTTTGTAGGAATCAATTTTGCGTCATGCGTAAGCTTCGTTCGTTCCTTGTAGATATATGACATTTCGTATGCTTGGTCTCTTAATTCGGCGAGTTCGTTCATCTGCATCTTTCGATGCTTTGTGGTAACTGAGGGATCGAGGTTGCAGGTCTTCAGCGCCCAGAGAGCTTTATATTCAAGTTCCAGTGGAAGGTGTCAAGCTTTTCCATAGATCATGCGGTAGGGTGTAGTCCCTAGAGGATTCTTGTAAGCAGTCTGGAATGCCCACAGAGCATCGTCTAGTTTCTCAGCCCATTTATTTCTTTGATGGCCGACAGTTCGTTCTAAGATTCTTTTGAGTGCTCTGTTCGTGACCTCAGCTTGTCCGTTAGTCTGCGGATGATAGGCAGTGGACATTTTGTGGGTAACTCCGTATTGTTGCATCACCTTCATAAATTGAGTATTACAGAAGTGTGTGCCTCTATCACTTATTATAGCACAGGGAGCTCCAAATCGGCAGAAGAGTCTCTTCAGGAAGTTGGTGACGACTTTGGCATCATTGGGTGAAAATGCTTGGGCTTCGACCCATTGGGAGACGTAATCTACTGCTACGAGGACATATTCTTTCCCATTAGACTTTGGGAATGGCCCCATGAAGTCTAATCCCCATATATCGAAGATCTCGCAAGCTTGGATATTAGTCCGAGGCATCACATTCTTCATAGAGATAATACCTTTGCTTTGGCATGCGTCGCAACATTTTACAAGCTCTTGCGCATCTCAGAATATAGACGGCCAATAAAATCCTGATTCGTAGACTTTTCTTGCGGTTAATTTGCTCCATGATGACCTCCAGTTGGTCTATGGTGACATTGGTGAAGAATTCTTGCTGCTTGTTTTTCATCTACGCACCTCCTGATTATTTGATCAGGGCAAATTCTCAACAGGTAAGTATCTTCCCAGTAGTAGTACTTGGCATCCCTGAAGAACTTCCTTCTTCGGAAGGTGCTCATTCCCTTCTGTACTACTCCGAAAACTAGGTAGTTGGCCATGTCGGCATACCAAGGAGTGTCAGTAAATTGTGATCCTATGTGAGTTTGTCCTAAACTCATGAGTTGTTATTCCAGAAATTTATCTCTGATATCTTGTTCAGCAAGTTGTTTCATTGCTGGGTTCTCCAAACGACTAAGATGGTCTGCTGCAACGTTCTCTGCTCGTTTCTTATCTTTAATCTCAATATCGAATTCCTGAAGGAGTAAGATCCATCGTAGGAGTCTTGGTTTCGCGTCTTGCTTAGTGAATAGATATTTGAAGGCTGAATGATCTGTATAGACCGTAGTTTTGGACATAATGAGATAGGAACGGAATTTGTCGAAGGCAAATGCTACAGCTAGCAGCTCCTTTTCCGTGGTAGTGTAATTCTTTTGAGCTCCAGTTAAGGTTTTGCTTGCGTAATAGATTGGATGAAAGTGTTTATCTGTCCGTTATCCAAGCACTGATCCAACTGCGAAGTCACTCGCATCACACATGATTTCAAATGGTAAACTCTAATCAGGAGCTATCATGATGGGCGCATGTGTTAGCTGTTCCTTCAAATAGTTGAATGCTTTTCGACATTCTTCATCGAAGACAAACGGGACTTCCTTCCCTAGGAGATGAGTGAGAGGCCGAGTGACCTTTGAAAAATCCTTAATGAAGCGTCGATAAAAACCGGCGTGTCCAAGGAAACTCCTTACCGCTCTTACTATGGTAGGTTCTAGAAGTTTAGAAATGGTCTCAATCTTAGCCTTATCAACTTCTATTCCTGCTTTTGAAATCTTATGTCCTAAAACTATCCCTTCTTTAACCATGAAGTGACATTTTTTCCAATTCAGAACTAAATTTGAATCTTCACACCGGGTGAGCATCTTGTCAAGGTTTGAAAGGCATGAATCAAAGGTACTACCAAAGACTGAGAAGTCGTCCATGAAGACTTCCATACAAAGTTCAATCATATCATGGAATATTGCTACCATGCATCGCTGGAATGTAGCCGGTACATTGCATAGCCCAAAGGGAATGCGTCGATAAGCAAATGTTCCATAAGAATAGGTAAAGGTTGTCGTTTGTTGGTCCTTTGGATAGAGAGGAATTTGAAAGTAGCCAAAAAAACAGTCAAGGAAACAATAGTATTCATTTCCTGATAGACGTTCCAACATTTGATCAATGAAGGGTAAGGGAAAATGGTCCTTTTGGGTTGCATCGATTAGTTTACGATTGTGATGCCCCGTACAAAATCATCGTGTACGGATCATCGATCAATAGGATCATTACATGGTCAAACACTATATGCTGTTTGAAAATCGATTTGCATTCATAAAAAGATAGCGTTTTACAAAGGATAGCGCGCATCCTACGTATAGGAGCATAAACATAATTATTTGACCCTAAGGTCATTACAAAGCCATTGTTTGAAATTAACATAAACTATGAATGCAAAAGAAAAGTTCCATGATTGAGACATCTCTAGTAATGCAGCAGATAACTAATACAGTAGGTCCTTAACAGCAATTCAATAACAGCATGACATCAAGTCTAATAGCGGAAGCAATAAACCTCTAGGCACCTGAGAAATGCATGCTTAAAAAAGTCAACACGAATGTTGGTGAGCTATAGTTTAAGTTGTAATAGTAACGTAAGTTAGGCCACGAGATTTCAGTGCTGCAAACAGCGTATCAAAACAGTATGAAAAGTATATGCATAACCGTGGGCACCCGGTACCTAGACTTAATGTTTATAACCCCCTGAAAGTACACTTGGCGAGTGCGTATGTTCACGAAGTATTATACACCCATTAAATGCTAGCGCGACTAGTCCGAGTGGGGATGTCAAACCTTATGGATCCATATCTAAGATTCGCGTTCACCGGTTCAAAAACCAAAGACTAAACGTTACCGTGCTAAGGGGAATGTTTATGCCGTTGTATAACCCACACATATGTAAAGTTTAAGTACTCGTTTCAAGTAAGTAAAACATAAAAAGCGCATGTATTCTCAGTCCCAAAAATAGTATAAGTAAAAAGGGATGCTATAACTCACAGTGATAAAAGCGGTAAAGTCGGTAATGAAAGTACGCAAGTTGTAAGTCGGTCCGAAAGGTTGTCAACCTAAATCAAAGGTTACTATGTCAGTAGGTTATCCTTATAAGTTCTAATAGTGCATAAAATAAGTTTAAGTGTCATCATCATCATCATTCATCATCATAAAAACTAAGTAAGTTCGACGAGAATAGAGATTGAAACAATAGGCTGACTTCGGTCAGCTGCTACGACCTCTACGTAAATCAAAAAGATGCATAGTCAGTGGCTATGGCTCCGTATATGAGTCCCCTAACCTCTGACCAATTTTCAGAAGCCAACTCGTCTTCATTTGACCGAGGCGATGGTTTAAGTGCGAGTAGGTCAGAAATTTCAGCACAACGTTAATAGGGTGTAGTGACTCTCGGAGGGCCATAAATCCTAAACCGTAACTCGGATTAAGATGAGGCCTAAACAGAAAATCATCTACTCGAACCGAAATAACTGAAAATCAACTTTCCAGTAGCCCAGGTGGCCTGATCAGATACGAAAATCAGTGTACAAGTGCTCCGGTGGGGTTCTCGGTGCTTGATGTTCATCACGGTTCTCATCCTTGATGCTTGTAGCTTCAAGTGTACAACTCGTTGATGGGTTAGCATCACTTTGACTAAGATTCCACCATCAATACACAACATGTTAAGACCAAGTAAGAACACAACTCATTTATGAGTCTTAGATGGATGATGAACCAATGTTACATCATATCCTTAGTCTTAACACAATTACAAGTCACATTTACAACTAAAGCTACAAACTTTACATCAATCAAACAAGTATGAGCACAATCTAAGTCAAATGAGGTGATGGAACCCTAAGCTAGAGAGCTTGGATCCTTTTCACACAAGTTACAAGGTTGCAAAGCTAGAAAGCTTGAACCTTTGATGTTCTTGAAGATCTTGAAGCATAAAGCTTGGATCTTTAAGTTACATGAAGATAACAAACACAAGTTTGAATCTTTTTAACAAAATAACAAGGTCATAAGTTAGAAAACTTAGATTCAATCAAAAAGATATGAAGATTCAAGCTAGAAAGCTTGAATCTTGATTGTTCTTGAAGATCTTGAAGCATAAAGCTTGGATCTTGAAGATACATGAAGATTACAAACAAAAGTTTGAATCTTTATCACAAAATAACAAGATTAAAGCATAAAAGAAGTATATCTACAAAGTTGGTGAAGATTCAAAGCTAGAAAGCTTGAATCTTCCATGTTCTTGAAGGATTCATGCTTGAATCAACAAGATATAATCAAGATCAAAGTTAAAGAACCTGATCTCCATATAATGATGATGATATGCCATGAAATAGAAAAGAAGAAGAAGAAGAAAAGTACACTTACAAGAAATACTAGAAAGGAAGAAAAGAAGAGAGCAAGTGTGTGTGAAAATCAAATTGAGAGCAAGTGTTGAATGAGAGGAAAATGACTAGTATTTATAGGCAAAATTTGACAAGGATTGGTGACATGGAAGGCCTCATGGCCGTGATTTTCAAGGGGGAGGGGAGGGGACACCATTTTACTTTTTGGTTAGTGGTTGTCTAAAGTGTGTACTTATGATAGGATCCCATGTAACATTATGGATAATCCTTATCCAAATGCTAGTATGACTCATCTAATTAAATGGGCATTTATTTTATTTATTATGGGTCACTAGTAAATAATACTTGGGCTAATTAATTGGGCCACTAGCTAGTGTAAGGTGGGCTTAAGTCCAACAAGGTAGAAAGTCCAACAAGACTAACTATTGTGCGTAATTAATTTACTACGCGTAATTAAGCATCCAAAAACCCAGGTAATTATTATTATAAAATAATAATTAATATTTCGCAGTCATAATATTCCGATTACGACAAAAGTTAAATGTGCGCGTAGTTCGCGGTTTATTCGAAACTTCAAATAACACTAACTGTTATAAAGGCATCCGGTGATCAAGTTAAGTATCCTTCGTATTCTAAGGCACGTTTTAACATATAAATGGAAGTAAACCACGTATATCAAGTTTCCAGAGTATAAAGTAACACAGTATGCACAAAAATGCAGTTTCGCTAAAATACAAAGCATAAAAGCAAGTCGAAAAAGTCGGGTCGTTACATTACCCACCTGTTAATGGAAATTTCGTCCCAAAATTTAAGGAGTGACTAAAAATGGTACCGTATTTAAATAAGAAGTAGCGTATCAAAGTTCCGAAAGATTTGTGGGCTAAAAAGTGAGCTATTTACCTTGAAAGGTACTCGGGCGTATAAAAGTAAGAATAGGTATATGCTATTAATTAAGTCTCTTACCCTAAGAGATCAACAAATTGATTTCGTTTCTGGTTAACATGAGTATGTTGTCTGAATATATCCACAAAAGGAAAGATAATGTTTTTAGCCTTACAGGCATCTTTAGTAAGCTGGATGCATGAAATACATCATGAATGTTACTAAACTCATCTAAAACATTGAGCGCTTATGTCGCAATACAGAGCTGACAGGTAGGATGGAAAACATGGTGATCATAACCATGCGATTTGATGTCTGGATAGTGTTAGCCACGGATTTTACTAACCCCTTGATTTCGGAAGGAGACCATAAGCATAAAGAACTCGATATTTAAGAACGTTTCATTTGACTATATGAATTGAAACTTTTGCTGAAAGTGAATAATCGGACTTATATGCAATGCAAGCCATAATTATCTATAGTGTCTTCAGGACGGTCTGAACGAACAATGAAGGATATCACCCAGTTTACCATACTGCAGGTGAACTTATCCTTAGATGGAATGAAAGAACAGTTCCATAATGTAACTTTATCCTTTCAGTTACATGTTGAAGTTAAGGTTAACATTAACTAGAACAACATATAGTTGCAACCAACGAAGGAAGGAATGTGTAGAGTAACCATATTCGTATTACAGATGTTTTAAGCAGTCCCTTCCTAGAGGATAACAAGATTCATAGATTCCTAAAGTATGTTACTTTACATTTCCGAAAGAGAATCACACGAAAGGTGTGATCTTTGAACCAGGGTGAACTCTTCAAGCGGTTTGTTCTGAATTTATCCTTATACTTAAGGAGATGCGCGGACAAGAAGATACGTGGACCGTTAGTCGTAAAGAACGGTTTACTCTAAGTGAAAAGAATCTCAAAACGATTCCTTGTACCTCAACCAACTGATTCATAGAGATGATGTTTACGAGGATGTTGCGATTAGCCATGAAATATTGAGAATAGAAACCCACCTAGTGCCCTTCCTACAATGGGCTAACCATTGAGTGTACCTCAGAAAACTAATTTATCGGCCCGCAATTTTGCCATGTTTAACCTTAAAAGGAACGTTTTTCGAGTACAAAGACTTTCTAACAAATTTTTATAAATTTGCCACCCAAAGTGGCTCAAGCGTTTTTAACAAGGATTTTAATAGTAAGCTTCATCCCTAACGGAGGGAGAGAAGAAGTGTGATCCCTACATGGTGTAGTCTAATACGGAAACCTTTAATAAAATCAACCGAGGGAGTTTTGAAAAACCTTTAAATGTTTGATACGACAACATAAATGGAACGAAGTTCTTGGTAAATTTAGAAGTATGTATAACGAGTACCATTTGCACAAAATTATTTGACTTAAAACAACTCAATAAAGGAGCGATTTTTAATCATCTTGAAGGTATAACTTAGTATGTACTAACCCAAAATAAGTAAGGGTAAATTTATACATATATGATTTTATAAATCACGTAAGTGATAGAAAAGTTTTTAGTACTTTCATTTGTCCATAAATCTCGTGAGGACCGCACAAATAAGCAAGGTGTAAATCAACGTGTAAAAATTTTGATAAATATAGTTTTTCGTATTTCAGAGGTTGCGAGTTGAAAAAGGTCGAGTGAAAAATCTTTGAATCATCGGTTGACATGTTACTAGGTAATGAAAACTAATGAATTAAATGTAGTTTTGATGATTATCCGAACTTAAGTCTTTGGCCCAAAAATGTTTACGTGCGAAGCCGTTGCTAAAAAGTGAGGTATGAAGGATAGAGCATGAGGATGAGAAGTTAATCGCTTCTTGACTTTGCAAAATGCCAAACAGGTTATGGCCAATTTTAAAGTCGGATTACTGATGATGTTAATATCGCTAGACGAGAATATCTTGGAATAAGTCAGGACTTAGAGTTATGTAAGAAAGAACATCACTCCAACGGGTGTGGCAAATAAGATCCCTAGGGTAACGCAATAATTTTGAATGGTTTAAGTGTTAGTGGATGCCCAAAGGCTCTGTATGACGTGGTAGTAAGTGCCTTCATCACGTACATACACACATGAATCTCTCAATTTCGATAGTTGTCTGTCTTCATGATGACTTGGATACGAATAAGCAACTAAAAATTGTATATAATGAGCAACAAAAATTTTATAGAAATTGTTTAAGGTGAAAATGTAAGAAAAGAAACGAAGTTCTTAGTAAACTAGGGTTACGTACAACCCGTACCATTCAAAGAAAAATATCTTTTGAACAAAAGATTTGATTTGTAAAAGTAATAGTAAAATTTCATATGTATTTATCAAAAATAAGTAATCATTTACTTTATTTTGTATAAGATATACGATTTCAAAAATTTGCACGAATGACTAATAAAATATTGTAAAACTTCGAGAGGATCGCACAGTAAAATAGTGTGTGAAAAATTTTGGCAAACAAAATTTTCATGTTTCGGAGGTTACAAGTTGAAAAAAGATTGAGTAAAAGATTTTGAAAATTTCGGGTGACATTTGAGCATCAATGTCACGAGATTATGAAAACTATTGAATTTAAATGGGGTTGATGACTTTTATTAGGACATAAGTCCTTTGACCAAAAATGCTTAAGTGTGAAGTTGTTGCTTATAAGTGAGATACGAGTGGGAGAGTATGAGGATGAGAATTAACTACCCATTGATTTTGGAAATTTCGAACTGGTACGACTAATATTAACGTAAGAAGGGTGATGGTGTGATTATCATCAATTAAGAATTCTCTCGGAATAAGTTAGGATTCAATGTCGCATAAGAATGAGCATCAAATACGATTCTTGGGTAGTATAGAATTTGAATTGCTGAAGTGACGGGATACAGTTTCCTTTATGTATCGTTGTCCATTGTATCGGTTTCTTTCATGGTTAGAAAGTGAGCAGACTTGGTGAGGTGGTCAACTATAACCTAGATAGTGTCATAACTGCCTATTGTTTTTGGTAGTTTCAGGATGAAATCCATCGTCATCCCTTCCCATTTCTATTGTGGGATCTCGGGTTGTTGAAGTAACCCAGATGACTTTTGGCTCACCATTCTCGCGAGGTATACGAATAATCTTCTTACTATAAATAACTTTCTCTTTCATCCTTGAAAGTCAGTCCGTTCCAACTATTTCCTTAAAGCTTCCTAACTCGATGAGTATTAGGTTAATCTTAAGGTCCATTCCAACCAAATCTTATTATACTGCCGTGAAAATTTTTATCAACCTTCTCAAATAACATCTGCTTGTGCGCAGGTAACTAATCCTTTCCAACTACTACTATAAAACTTCCAAGTTTTGTTGGCATGAGGTCATCTCCAAATGACCCACCTGTTAATTTTAAGGTACTACCTTAAATTACTCCTCTATCTCTGCCAGCTTACCATTGGGTTGTCCTATAGAATACTTAACTCTCATGGTTGTTAATGGCTTATTAGTTATAACACTGAGATTCTTAGATATAAGGTTTCTATCGGTCTAGTATTAAATAACTTCAAGACAGTAAACGTTGTGAAGAAATGTACCCTAACTAAAATCAGGATCTATGCGAGTCTCCATAACTGAGGTAATGATTACTCTATCGCAGATAAGTCCAAAGTTTCTCCTATTTGAGAACTGTTCCCTTAAGTGTCCAGGGTTTCTATATCTATAACATATTTTTGGGTTATCATTTCTGCAATCAAGGCCCTTCTTGTACAGTATCTGGGCTACGTGGTTATTCTTTCCCTACCTCTAATAGACAATAATGCGTATACTCAAGTGGTTCCTACCAAGATTTTCTATGAATCACTTCATATTCCTTATATAGTAACATTGGGACTTCTGCATGATTCACTTCAATATAATTACACTGGCCTGGCATCATTATATTGTACTAAATCGTATGTTCATTCCAATATCACTCCATATGGTCAATGTAACGTGATCACTTCCAGTTCTACTCAATTTCATCCAACGGTGCTTTATCTATGCTATCTCAAAACAAAATCTATATAATTAATCTCACGGTTTCTCGGTGTGGGTGCGTAAGTTCCGTAGGTCATGCACCAATGCCTAAATGTCCCGAAATTTCTTCAAAATGTTCAAGTTCAGGTAACGTCGTTAGGTTCCTTTCTAGAAATTCAATCTGGGTCTCGCGTCGAGTTGTATGTGTAGCAAGTAGTAATACGATATGTCTTGAGGCCACTCCCAAGTCTTTGGGTATGGATGAGCATCAGTAGAAGGCACTCTGACCTTGTGAAAGGAGATGTCCTCCCAACTTCCCCAATGCCTAAGAGTGTTAGGGTCCTAAATCCAGAAATATCGTCAGATCGTCGAGTAGTGGTGAAGAACGAAAGAGATAAGTGACGGTCATGAAAGCATATGAGATACGAGCCATCTTGCGTCAACTGAACAACCTTCGAATGTTCACACGTCGTATGTGGCTATTTAAAGTGAGCTCGGGGTGCGGTTACTTCGATAAATCCTCCAATATCTCCTCCTCCGAGGATCGACTTTAGTGGGCGTGTAATCCGAGGGGTACTCCTCCTAGATTGCGTGAATAATCGTTTCGATCTCCAGAACGGTGGAACAATAGTAACAGGTGGATTACAATACCAATCCTTAGGGTTAGACGTGTGTGAAAAGGGTTCAGAAAAATATCTGAACTAGGAAAGGTAAGTTTTCCAAGTCGGTACAGCGAATAGCAGGCATGAAGCAAGCACGTAATCATGCATTACAGCAACCTAGATCATCTACAGTAGTATATAGCATGGCAGTATTAACAGTACTAAACAGAAGTAACATGTAATCGAAAGCAGATAGTAGTATGCAGTAGAGAGGATAAGGAATAGCATACAGCGAGTTCACATAGCAGTAAGAGTAAGCAGTAGCATGCAGCAGATCATATGGCAGTATAAGTAAGCAGTAACATGCAGAAGTAGTAAGTAGTAACAAGTAAACGAGCAAGTTGTAGATTTGTCCTATTAGTGAATCCTACTCGGGTCGGTCTAGACTCACTAATGCAACCTAATTCCCTACAACCAATGCTCTGATACCAAATGTGATGCCCCGTACAAAACCATCGTGTACGGATCATCAATCAACGGGATCATTACATGGTCAAACACTATATGCTATTTGAAAACCGATTTGCATTCATACAAAGATAGCGTTTTACAAAGGATAGCGCGCATCCTACGTATAGGAGCATAAACATAATTATTTGACCCTAAGGTCGTTACAAAGCCATTGTTTGAAATTAACATAAACTATGAATGCAAAAGAAAAGTTCCATGATTGATACATCTCTAGTAATGCAGCGGATAACTAATACAGTAGGTCCTTAACAGCAATTCAATAACAGCATGACATCAAGTCTAATAGCGGAAGCAATAAACCTCTAGGCACCTGAGAAATACATGCTTAAAAAGTCAACACGAATGTTGGTGAGCTATAGTTTAAGTTGTAATAGTAACGTAAGTTAGGCCACGAGATTTTAGTGCTGCAAACAGCGTATCAAAACAGTATGAAAAGTATATGCATAACCGTGGGCACCCGGTAACTAGACTTAACGTTTATAACCCCCTGAAAGTACACTTGGCGAGTGCGTATGTTCACGAAGTATTAAACATCCGTTAAATGCTAGCGCGACTAGCCCGAGTGGGGATGTCAAACCTTATGGATCCATATCTAAGATTCGCGTTTACCGGTTCAAAAATCAATGACTAAACGTTACCGTGCTAAGGGGAATGTTTATGCCGTTGTATAACCCACACATATGTAAAGTTTAAGTACTCGTGTCAAGTAAGTAAAACATAAAAAGCGCATGTATTCTCAGTCTCAAAAATAGTATAAGTAAAAAGGGATGCTATAACTCACAGTGATAAAAGCGGTAAAGTCGATAATGAAAGTACGCAAGTTGTAAGTCGGTCCGAAAGGTCGTCAACCTAAATCAAAGGTTACTATGTCAGTAGGTTGTCCTTATAAGTTCTAATAGTGCATAAAATAAGTTTAAGTGTCATCATCATCATCATTCATCATCATAAAAACTAAGTAAGTTCGACGAGAATAGAGATCGAAACAATAGGCTGACTTCGGTCAGCTTTTACGACTTCTACGTAAATCAAAAAGATTCATAGTCAGTGGCTTTGGCTTCGTATATGAGTCCCCTAACAGCTGACCAATTTTCAGAACCTAATTCATCTTCATTTGACCGTGGCGACGGTTTAAGTGCGAGTAGGTCAGAAATTTCAGCACAACGTTAATAGGGTGTAGTGACTCTCGGAGGGCCATAAATCCTAAACCGTAACTCGGATTAAGATGAGGCCTAAATGGAAAATCATCTACTCGAACTGAACTAACTGAAAATCAACTTTACAGTAGCCCAGGTGGCCTGATAAGATGCAAAAATCAGTGGACAAGTGCTCCGGTGGGGTTCTCGGTGCTTGATGTTCATCACGGTTCTCATCCTTGATGCTTGTAGCTTCAAGTGTACAACTAGTTGATGGGTTAGCATCACTTTGACTAAGATTCCACCATCAATACACAACATGTTAAGATCAAGTAAGAACACAACTCATTTATGAGTCTTAGATGGATGATGAACCAAGGTTACATCATATCCTTAGTCTTAACACAATTACAAGTCACATTTACAACTAAAGCTACAAACTTTACATCAATCAAACAAGTATGAGCACAATCTAAGTCAAATGAGGTGATGGAACCCTAAGCTAGAGAGCTTGGATCCTTTTCACACAAGTTACAAGGTTGCAAAGCTAGAAAGCTTGAACCTTTGATGTTCTTGAAGATCTTGAAGCATAAAGCTTGGATCTTTAAGTTACATGAAGATAACAAACACAAGTTTGAATCTTTTTAACAAAATAACAAGATCATAAGTTAGAAAACTTAGATTCAATCAAAAAGATATGAAGATTCAAGCTAGAAAGCTTGAATCTTGATTGTTCATGAAGATCTTGAAGCATAAAGCTTGGATCTTGAAGATACATGAAGATTACAAACAAAAGTTTGAATCTTTATCACAAAATAACAAGATTAAAGCATAAAAGAAGTGGATATACAAAGTTGGTGAAGATTCAAAGCTAGAAAGCTTGAATCTTCCATGTTCTTGAAGGATTCATGCTTGAATCAACAAGATATAATCAAGATCAAAGTTAAAGAACTTGATCTCCATATAATGAAGATGATATGCCATGAAATAGAAAAGAAAAAGAAGAAGAAAAGTACACTTACAAGAAATACTAGAAAGGAAGGAAAGAAGAGAGCAAGTGTGTGTGAAAATCAAAATGAGTGCAAGTGTTGAATGAGAGGAAAATGGCTAGTATTTGAAATGTCCCATTCTTATTGATTAAAAACGTTCCATATTAATTGATTTCGTTGCGAGGTTTTGACCTCTATATGAGACGTTTTTCAAAGACTGCATTCATTTTAAAACAGACCATAACCTTTATTTCATCAATAAAGGTTTAAAAAGCTTTACGTAGATTATCAAATAATGATAATCTAAAATATCCTGTTTACACACGACTATTACATAATGGTTTACAATACAAATATGATACAACGAAATAAGTTTCTTGAATGCAGTTTTTACACAATATCATACAAGCATGGACTACAAATTTTGTCCATATTTAAGTATGCGACAGTGGAAGCTCTTAATAATCACCTGAGAATAAACATGCTTAAAACGTCAACAAAAATGTTGGTGAGTTATAGGTTTAAGCTATATATATATCAAATCGTAACAATAGACCACAAGATTTCATATTTCAATATACATCCCATACATAGAGATAAAAATCATTCATATGGTGAACACCTGGTAACCGACATTAATAAGATGCATATATAAGAATATCCCCATCATTCCGGGACACCCTTCGGATATGATATAAATTTTGAAGTACTAAAGCATCCGGTACTTTGGATGGGGTTTGTTAGGCCCAATAGATCTATCTTTAGGATTCGCGTCAATTAGGGTGTCTGTTCCCTAATTCTTAGATTACCAGACTTAATAAAAAGGGGCATATTCGATTTCGATAATTCAACCATAGAATATAGTTTCACGTACTTGTGTCTATTTTGTAAATCATTTATAAAACCTGCATGTATTCTCATCCCAAAAATATTAGATTTTAAAAGTGGGACTATAACTCACTTTCACAGATTTTTACTTCGTCGGGAAGTAAGACTTGGCCACTGGTCGATTCACGAACCTATAACAAATATGTACATATATATCAAAGTATGTTCAAAATATATTTACAATACTTTTAATACATTTTGATGTTTTAAGTTCATTAAGTCAGCTGTCCTCGTTAGTAACCTACAACTAGTTGTCTAAAGTTAGATGTACAGAAAAAAAATTGATATATATTATCTTGAATCAATCCACGACCCAGTGTATACACGTCTCAGGCTAGATCACACCTCAAAGTATATATATTTTTGGAATCAACCTCAACCCTGTATAGCTAACTCCCACATTACTGCATATAGAGTGTCTATGGTTGTTCCAAATAATATATACACATGGGTCGATATGATATGTCAAAACATTTGCATACGTGTCTATGGTATCTCAAGATTACATAATATATTAGAATACATGTATAATAAAATATAAGTTAGCTAGGATATGATTAATATAGATTTGTTACCAATTTTTACGTAGCTACAACAAGAAAAATTATCCAATCTTGTTTTACCCATAACTTCTTCGTTTTAAATCCGTTTTGAGTGAATCAAATTGCTATGGTTTCATATTGAACTCTAATTTATGAATATAAACAGAAAAAGTATAGGTTTATAGATAGAAATATAAGTTACAAGTCATTTTTGTAAGAGGTAGTCATTTCAGTCGAAAGAACGACGTCTTGATGACCATTTTGAAAAACATACTTCCACTTTGAGTTTAACCATGATTTTTGGATATAGTTTCATGTTCATAAGAAAAATCATTTTCCCAGAAGAACAACTTTTAAATCAAAGTTTATCATAGTTTTTAATTAACTAACCCAAAACAGCCCGCGGTGTTACTACGACGGCGTAAATCCGGTTTTACGGTGTTTTTCATGTTTCAGGTTTTAAATCATTAAGTTAGCATATCATATAGATATATAAAATGTGTTTAGTTGATTTTAAAAGTCAAGTTAGAAGGATTAACTTTTGTTTGCGAACAAGTTTAGAATTAACTAAACTATGTTCTAGTGATTACAAGTTTAAACCTTCGAATAAGATAGCTTTATATGTACGAATCGAATGATGTTATGAACATCATTAATACCTAAAGTTTTCTGGATAAAGCTAATGGAAATGAGAAAAATAGATCTAGCTTCAAAGGATCCTTGGATGGCTTGAAAGTTCTTGAAGCAGAATCATGACACGAAAACAGTTCAAGTAAGATTTTCACTCGAAATAAGATTGTTATAGTCATAGAAATTGAATCAAAGTTTGAATATGAGTATTACCTTGTATTAGAAAGATATCTTACTGTAAATAAGAAAGATTTCTTGAGGTTGGATGATCACTCTACAAGATTGGAAGTAAGCTAGCAAACTTGGAAGTATTCTCGATTTTATGAAACTAGAACTTGTAGAATTTATGAAGAACACTTAGAACTTGAAGATAGAACTTGAGAGAGATCAATTAGATGAAGAAAATTGAAGAATGAAAGTGTTTGTAGGTGTTTTTGGTCGTTGGTGTATGGATTAGATATAAAGGATATGTAATTTTGTTTTCATGTAAATAAGTCATGAATGATTACTCATATTTTTGTAATTTTATGAGATATTTCATGCTAGTTGCCAAATGATGGTTCCCACATGTGTTAGGTGGCTCACATGGGCTGCTAAGAGCTGATCATTGGAGTGTATATACCAATAGTACATACATCTAAAAGCTGTGTATTGTACGAGTACGAATACGGGTGCATACGAGTAGAATTGTTGATGAAACTGAACGAGGATGTAATTGTAAGCATTTTTGTTAAGTAGAAGTATTTTGATAAGTGTCTTGAAGTCTTTCAAAAGTGTATGAATACATATTAAAACACTACATGTATATACATTTTAACTGAGTCGTTAAGTCATCGTTAGTCGTTACATGTAAGTGTTGTTTTGAAACCTTTAGGTTAACGATCTTGTTAAATGTTGTTAACCCAATGTTTATAATATAAAATAAGATTTTAAATTATTATATTAACATGATATTATGATGTACGAATATCTCTTAATATGATATATATAAATTAAATGTCGTTACAACGATAATCGTTACATATATGTCTCGTTTCAAAATCATTAAGTTAGTAGTCTTGTTTTTACATATGTAGTTCATTATTAATATACTTAATGATATGTTTACTTATCATAATATCATGTTAACTATATATATAACCATATATATGTCATCATATAGTTTTTACAAGTTTTAACGTTCGTGAATCACCGGTCAACTTGGGTGGTCAATTGTCTATATGAAACCTATTTCAATTAATCAAGTCTTAACAAGTTTGATTGCTTAACATGTTGGAAACACTTAATCATGTAATTAACAATTTTATTTAAAATATATATAAACATGGAAAAGTTTGGGTCACTACAGTATCTACCAGTTAAATAAATTTCGTCCCGAAATTTTAAGCAGTTGGAGGTGTTGACGTATCTTCTGGAAATAAATGCGGGTATTTCTTCTTCATCTGATCTTCTCATTCCCAGGTGAACTCGGGTCCTCTACGAGCATTCCATCGAACCTTAACAATTGGTATCTTGTTTTGCTGAAGTCTTTTAACCTCACGATCCATTATTTCCACGGGTTCTTCGATGAATTGAAGTTTTTCGTTGATTTGGATTTCATCTAACGGAATAGCGAGATCTTCTTTAGCAAAACATTTCTTCAAATTCGAGACGTGGAAAGTGTTATGTACAGCCGCGAGTTGTTGAGGTAACTCAAGTCGATAAGCTACTGGTCCGACACGATCAATATTCTTGAATGGTCCTATATACCTTGGATTTAATTTCCCTCGTTTACCAAATCGAACAACACCTTTCCAAGGTGCAACCTTAAGCATGACCATCTCTCCAATTTCAAATTCTATATCTTTTCTTTTAATGTCAGCGTAGCTCTTTTGTCGACTTTGGGCGGTTTTCAACTGTTGTTGAATTTGGATGATCTTCTCGGTAGTTTCTTGTATTATCTCCGGACCCGTATTTTTCTATCCCCCACTTCACTCCAACAAATCGGAGACCTGCACTTTCTACCATAAGTGCTTCAAACGGCGCCATCTCAATGCTTGAATGGTAGCTGTTGTTGTAGGAAAATTCTGCTAACGGTAGATGTCGATCCCAACTGTTTCCGAAATCAATAACACATGCTCGTAGCATGTCTTCAAGCATTTGTATCGTCCTTTCGCTCTGCCCATCAGTTTGTGGATGATAGGCAGTACTCATGTCTAGACGAGTTCCTAATGCTTGCTGTAATGTCTGCCAGGATCTTGAAATAAATCTGCCATCCCTATCAGAGATAATAGAGATTGGTATTCAATGTCTGGAGACGACTTCCTTTAAATACAGTCGTGCTAACTTCTCCATCTTGTCATCTTCTCTTATTGGCAGGAAGTGTGCTGATTTGGTGAGACGATCAACTATTACCCAAATAGTATCAAAACCACTTGCAGTCCTTGGCAATTTAGTGATGAAATCCATGGTAATGTTTTTCCATTTCCATTCCGGGATTTCAGGTTGTTGAAGTAGACCTGATAGTTTTTGATGCTCAGCTTTAACCTTAGAACATGTCAAACATTCTCCTACGTATTTAGCAACATCGGCTTTCATACCCGGCCACCAAAAATGTTTCTTGAGATCCTTGTACATCTTCCCCGTTCCAGGATGTATTGAGTATCTGGTTTTATGAGCTTCTCTAAGTACCATTTCTCTCATATCTCAAAATTTTGGTACCCAAATCCTTTCAGCCCTATACCGGGTTCCGTCTTCCCGAATATTAAGATGCTTCTCTGATCCTTTGGATATTTCATCCTTTAAATTTCCCTCTTTTAAAACTCCTTGTTGCGCCTCCTTTATTTGAGTAGTAAGGTTATTGTGAATCATTATATTCATAGATTTTACTCGAATGGGTTCTCTGTCCTTCCTGCTCAAGGCGTCGGCTACCACATTTGCCTTCCCCGGGTGGTAACGAATCTCAAAGTCGTAATCATTCAACAATTCAATCCACCTACGCTGCCACATATTCAGTTGTTTCTGATTAAATATGTGTTGAAGACTTTTGTGGTCGGTATATATAATACTTTTGACCCCATATAAGTAGTGCCTCCAAGTCTTTAATGCAAAAACAACTGCGCCTAATTCCAAAACATGCGTCGTATAATTTTGTTCGTGAATCTTCAATTGTCTAGACGCATAAGCAGTCACCTTCGTTCGTTGCATTAATACACAACCGAGACCTTACTTTGATGCGCCACAATAAATCACAAAATCATCATTCCCTTCAGGCAATGACAATATAGGTGCCGTAGTTAGCTTTTTCTTCAATAACTGAAACGCTTTCTCTTGTTCATCTTTCCATTCAAATTTCTTCCCTTTATGCGTTAATTCAGTCAAGGGTTTTGCTATTCTGGAAAAGTCTTGGATGAACCTTCTGTAGTAACCAGCTAGTCCTAAAAACTGACGTATGTGTTTCGGAGTTTTCGGGGTTTCCCACTTTTCAACAGTTTCTATCTTTTTCGGATCCACCTTAATACCTTCTTTGTTCACTATGTGACCGAGGAATTGAACTTCTTCCAACCAAAATGCACACTTTGAAAAATTAGCGTACAATTCTTCCTTCCTCAATACTTCTAACACCTTTCTCAAATGTTCACCGTGTTCTTGGTCATTCTTTGAGTAAATAAGTATGTCATCAATGAAAACAATGACAAACTTGTCAAGGTATGGTCCACACCCTCGATTCATAAGGTCCATGAACACAGCTGGTGTATTAGTTAAGCCAAACGGCATGACCATAAACTCGTAATGACCGTAACGTCTTCTGAAAGCTGTCTTTGGAATATCATCTTCTTTCACCCGCATTTGATGATACCCGGAACGTAAGTCAATCTTTGAATAAACAGACGAGCCTTGTAGTTGATCAAATAAGTCGTCGATTCTCGGTAGTGGGTAGCGGTTCTTGATGGTAAGTTTGTTCAACTCTCGGTAGTCGATACACAACTTGAATGTACCATCTTTCTTCTTGATAAACAAAACAGGAGCTCCCCACGGTGATGTGCTTGGTCGAATGAAACCGTGCTCTAAAAGTTCTTGTAATTGGCTTTACAGTTCTTTCATCTCACTGGGTGCAAGTCTGTAAGGAGCACGAGCTATTGGTGCAGCTCCTGGTACAAGATCTATTTGAAATTCAACGGATCGATGTGGGGGTAATCCCGGTAATTCTTTCGAAAATACATCGGGAAATTCTTTTGCGACGGGAACATCATTGATGCTCTTTTCTTCAGTTTGTACTTTCTCGACGTGTGCTAGAACAACATAGCAACCTTTTCTTATTAGTTTTTGTGCCTTCAAATTACTAATAAGATGTAGCTTCGTGTTGCCCTTTTCTCCGTACACCATTAAGGGTTTTCCTTTTTCTCGTATAATGCGAATTGCATTTTTGTAACAAATGATCTCTGCTTTCACTTCTTTCAACCAGTCCATGCCGATTATCACATCAAAACTCCCTAACTCTACTGGTATCAAGTCAATCTTAAATGTTTCGCTAACCAGTTTAATTTCTCGATTCCGACTTATATTATCTGCTGAAATTAATTTACCATTTGCTAATTCGAGTAAAAATTTACTATCCAAAGGCGTCAATGGACAACTTAATTTAGCACAAAAATCTCTACTCATATAGCTTCTATCCGCACCCGAATCAAATAAAACGTATGCATATTTATTGTCAATAAGAAACGTACTCGTAACAAGCTCCGGGTCTTCCTGTGCCTCTGCCGCATTAATATTGAAAACTCTTCCCTGGCCTTGTCCATTCGTGTTCTCCTGGTTCGGGCAATTTCTAATAATGTGGCCCGGTTTTCCATATTTATAACAAACTACATTGGCATAACTTGCTCCGACACTACTTGCTACTCCATTACTCGTTCTGACCCCATTTGTTCCTTTCGTTCTGTTAACCCCTGGTCCGTAGACCTCACACTTCGCCGTGCTATGACCATTTCTTTTACACTTGTTGCAAAATTTGGTGCAGAACCCCTAGTGATACTTTTCACACCTTTGGCATAGCTGCTTCTGATTGTTGTTGTTGTTGCGGTTATTATTGTTGTTGGGATGACTGTTGTAGTTGATGTTGTTATTGTTGTTATTGTTGTTGTTGTTGTTGTTGTTGTTGTTGTTGTTGTTGTTGTTGTTGTTGTTGTTGTTGTTGTTGTTGTTGTTGTTGTTGTTGTTGTTATTGTTGTCGTTGTTGTTGTTAGGCCGTTTGTTGTAGTTGCGATTGATGTTGCGATTGTTGGGATAGTTGTTGCAATTATTGTTGTAATTGCTGTTGTTGTTGTATTGGTGATTCTTATCACCATTTTCCTCCCACTTTCTTTTGACTTGCTTCACATTGGCCTCTTCAGCAGTCTGTTCTTTAATTCTTTCCTCAATGTGGTTCACTAGTTTGTGAGCCATTCTACATGCCTGTTGTATGGAGGCGGGCTCGTGTGAACTTATATCTTCTTGGATTCTTTCTGGTAATCCTTTCACAAACGCGTCGATCTTCTCTTCCTCATCTTCAAACGCTCCCGGACACAATAGGCACAATTCTGTGAATCGTCTTTCGTACATGGTAATATCAAATCCTTGGGTTCGTAATCCTCTAAGTTCTGTCTTGAGCTTATTGACCTCGATTCTGGGACGGTACTTCTCGTTCATCAAGTGCTTGAATGCTGACCACGGTAGTGCTTAAGCATCATCTTGTCCCACTTGCTCTAGATAGGTATTCCACCATGTTAACGCAGAACCTGTGAAGATATGTGTAGCGTACTTTACTTTGTCCTCTTCAGTACACTTACTTATGGCAAACACCGATTCGACCTTCTCGGTCCACCGTTTCAATCCTATCGGTCCTTCGGTTCCATCAAATTCCAAAGGTTTGTAGGAAGTGAATTCTTTGTAGGTGCATCCTACACGATTTCCTGTACTGCTAGATCCAAGGTTATTGTTGGTAGGTAGCACATCCTGTACTGCGGCTATGTTTGAAGCAAGAAAGACACGAAATTCCTCTTCGCTCATATTCAAGGTGTGTCGAGTAGTCGGTGCCATTTCCTTCAAAATAGTCAAATGAAACGAGTTAATCATATAGAATATCAAGAGTAGTCAATAGTATTTCGTAGCGTAATATGAACTTATTTATAAAAGCTCTTTCTTCATATTAGCGTTTTATACTCTTTAATTCAAGTAGTACCTACCCGTTAAGTTCATACTTAGTAGCTAACATACCATTTCAACTACTACAATTCTATATGAAAAACTAATCACAAAAAAAAAAAAAAAAAAAAAAAAAAAAAAAAAAAAAAATCATATTCAAGCCTTTATACAATAACTTGCAAACTTACAATACCGCTATTTTACATATAGCATGAAATATAGCACATAAAACTTTGATACAAAGTAGTTGCGAAGATAATTCTAGTTAATAAATAAGGCGTTCAGCAAAGGCAATAAAGACACGTAATTCATACGTCCAGAAACAAGTCATGCATTCTGGTTTTACTAATACCACTTCCCATCCTTGGTTTTGTGGAACATAACCGTTGTGACCGATAGTAAGACAATGTGTTGTAACGTCGTCAAAAGGATGAAGGTTACGTAATGACCAACAGTCTCGTAATAACCTAAAAATCTCATTTCTTACCCCAATTACCGACTCCGTCACTTGTGGGAACATTTTGTTTAATAGTTGTAGCCCGATGTTCTTGTTCTCACTTTGGTGAGAAGCGAACATTACTAACCCGTAAGCATAACATGCTTCTTTATGTTGCATGTTAGCCGCTTTTTCTAAATCACGAAGTCCTATATTCGGATATATTGAGTCAAAATAATTTCTTAACCCGTTGCATAAAATAGCATTTGGGTTCCCCGCAATATATGCGTCAAAGTAAACACATCGTAACTTATGGATTTCCCAATGTGATATCCCCCATCTTTCGAACAAAGCCTTTTATAAACCAAGGCATTCTTGGAACATTCTTCGAATGTCTTACAAACTGATCTCGCCTTAAATAGTTGTGCCAAGGAATTCTGACCGACTCTAGACAAGATTTCATCAATCATGTCTCCGGGTAGGTCTCTTAAAATATTGGGTTGTCTATCCATTTTGTGTTTTTATACTATAAAATAGACAAGAGTTAGATTCATAAAAAAATACTTATTAATACAAGCAATTTTTACATATATCATAAAGCATAAGCACACTATATTACATATATTACACCACACGAATACAACTATCCTATTCTGACTCGCTCGTTTCTTCTTCTTCAGTTTTGGTTGGTTTTGCCAAGTTTCTAGGGATATATGATGTTACCCTAATACGAGCCGTCGTTTTTCACATTGGTTTAGAAAAACCTGGTGGTTTAGAGGTTCCCGGGTTATTGTACAACTTAAGAAATACGGGTATTGACGATACATATAAAGTTCATCGGGTTTGGAATCAAATTTCTCTATTTTTATGCCCTTTCCCTTATTGTTCTCTTTTACCTTATTAAATAGTGTTGGGGTAATTTCTATAACATCATCGGAATCCTTGTCGGAATCCGATTCATCGGAGAATTGGTAATCCTCCCAATACTTTGCTTCCTTGGCGAAAACACCATTGACCATAATTAACTTTGGTCGGTTGGTTGAGGATTTTCTTCTACTTAACCGTTTTATTATTTCCCCCACTGGTTCTATTTCTTCTTCCGGTTCCGATTCTTCTTCTGGTTCCGATTCTTCTTCCGGTTCCGACTCTTCTTCCGGTTCCTCTCCGGGAACTTGTGAATCAGTCCACGAATCATTCCAATTTACATTTGACTCTTCATTATTATTAGGTGAGTCAATGGGACTTGTTCTAGAGGTAGTCATCGATCACATAATATCAAACGCGTTAAGAGATTAATATATTACATAATATTCACATGTTAAAAATATATAGTTTCCAACAAAATTTGTTAAGCAATCATTTTTCAAGTAAACACGGTCAAAGTCCAGACTCACTAATGCATCCTAACAAACTCGATAAGACACACTAATGCAAAATTATGGTTCTCTAAGACCAACGCTCGGATACCAACTGAAATGTCCCGTTCTTATTGATTAAAAACGTTCCATATTAATTGATTTCGTTGCGAGGTTTTGACCTCTATATGAGACGTTTTTCAAAGACTGCATTCATTTTAAAACAAACCATAACCTTTAGTTCATCAATAAAGGTTTAAAAAGCTTTACGTAGATTATCAAATAATGATAATCTAAAATATCCTGTTTACACACGACTATTACATAATGGTTTACAATACAAATATGATACAACGAAATAAGTTTCTTGAATGCAGTTTTTACACAATATCATACAAGCATGGACTCCAAATCTTGTCCATATTTAAGTATGCGACAGCGGAATCTCTTAATAATTACCTGAGAATAAACATGCTTAAAACGTCAACAAAAATGTTGGTGAGTTATAGGTTTAACCTATATACATCAAATCGTAACAATAGACCACAAGATTTCATATTTCAACATACATCCCATACATAGAGATAAAAATCATTCATATGGTGAACACCTGGTAACCGACATTAATAAGATGCATATATAAGAATATCCCCATCATTCCGGGACACCCTTAGGATATGATATAAATTTCGAAGTACTAAAGCATCCAGTACTTTGGATGGGGTTTGTTAGGCCCAATAGATCTATCTTTAGGATTCGCGTCAATTAGGGTGTCTGTTCCCTAATTCTTAGATTACCAGACTTAATAAAAAGGGGCATATTCGATTTCCATAATTCAACCATAGAATGTAGTTTCACGTACTTGTGTCTATTTTGTAAATCATTTATAAAACCTGCATGTATTCCCATCCCAAAAATATTAGATTTTAAAAGTGGGACTATAACTCACTTTCACAGATTTTTACTTCGTCGGGAAGTAAGACTTGGCCACTGGTCGATTCACGAACCTATAACAAATATGTACATATATATCAAAGTATGTTCAAAATATATTTACAACACTTTTAATACATTTTGATGTTTTAAGTTCATTAAGTCAGCTGTCCTCGTTAGTAACCTACAACTAGTTGTCCAAAGTTAGATGTACAGAAAAAAATTGATATATATTATCTTGAATCAATCCACGACCCAGTGTATACACGTCTCAGGCTAGATCACAACTCAAAGTATATATATTTTTGGAATTAACCTCAACCCTGTATAGCTAACTCCCACATTACTGCATATAGAGTGTCTATGGTTGTTCCAAATAATATATACACATGGGACGATACGATATGTAAAAACATTTGCATACGTGTCTATGGTATCCCAAGATTACATAATATATTAGAATACATGTATAATACAATATAAGTTAGCTAGGATATGATTAATATAGTTTTGTTACCAATTTTCACGTAGCTACAACAAGAAAAATTATCCAATCTTGTTTTACTCATAACTTCTTCGTTTTAAATCCGTTTTGAGTGAATCAAATTGCTATGGTTTCATATTGGAATCTATTTTATGAATCTAAACAGAAAAAGTATAGGTTTATAGTCGGAAAAATAAGTTACAAGTCATTTTTATAAGAGGTAGTCATTTCAGTCGAAAGAACGACGTCTTGATGACCATTTTGAAAAACATACTTCCACTTTGAGTTTAACCATGATTTTTGGATATAGTTTCATGTTCATAAGAAAAATCATTTTCCCAGAAGAACAACTTTTAAATCAAAGTTTATCATAGTTTTTAATTAACTAACCCAAAACAGCCCGCGGTGTTACTACGACGGCGTAAATCCGGTTTTACGGTGTTTTTCGTGTTTCCAGGTTTTAAATCATTAAGTTAGCATATCATATAGATATAGAACATGTGTTTAGTTGATTTTAAAAGTCAAGTTAGAAGGATTAACTTTTATTTGCGAACAAGTTTAGAATTAACTAAACTATGTTCTAGTGATTACAAGTTTAAACCTTCGAATAAGATAGCTTTATATGTATGAATCGAATGATGTTATGAACATCATTACTACCTCAAGTTTTCTGGATAAAGCTACTGGAAATGAGAAAAATGGATCTAGCTTCAAAGGATCCTTGGATGGCTTGAAAGTTCTTGAAGCAGAATCATGACACGAAAACAGTTCAAGTAAGATTTTCACTCGAAATAAGATTGTTATAGTTATAGAAATTGAATCAAAGTTTGAATATGAGTATTACCTTGTATTAGAAAGATATCTTACTGTAAATAAGAAAGATTTCTTGAGGTTGGATGATCACTCTACAAGATTGGAAGTAAGCTAGCAAACTTGGAAGTATTCTTGATTTTATGAAACTAGAAGTTGTAGAATTTATGAAGAACACTTAGAAATTGAAGATAGAACTTGAGAGAGATCAATTAGATGAAGAAAATTGAAGAATGAAAGTGTTTGTAGGTGTTTTTGGTCGTTGGTGTATGGATTAGATATAAAGGATATGTAATTTTGTTTTCATGTAAATAAGTCATGAATGATTACTAATATTTTTGTAATTTTATGAGATATTTCATCCTAGTTGCCAAATGATGGTTCCCACATGTTTTATGTAGTGACCCGAACTTTTCCATGTTTATATACATTAATTGAGATTGATGTTTACATGATTAAATGTTTCCAACATGTTAAGCAATCAAACTTGTTAAGACTTGATTAATTGAAATAGGTTTCATATAGACAATTGACCACCCAAGTTGACCGGTGATTCACGAACGTTAAAACTTGTAAAAAAACTATATGATGACATATATATGGTTATATATATAGTTAACATGATATTATGATAAGTAAACATATCATTAATTATATTAACAATGAACTACATATGTAAAAACAAGACTACTAACTTAATGATTTTGAAACGAGACATATATGTAACGTTTATCGTTGTAACGACATTTAATGTATATATATCATATTAAGAGATGTTCGTACATCATAATATCATGATAATATAATAATTTAAAATCTCTTTTGATATTATAAACATTGGGTTAACAATATTTAACAAGATCGTTAACCTAAAGGTTTCAAAACAACACTTACATGTAACGACTAACGATGACTTAACGACTCAGTTAAAATGTATATACATGTAGTGTTTTAATATGTATTTATACACTTTTGAAAGACTTCAATACACTTATCAAAATACTTCTACTTAACAAAAATGCTTACAATTACATTCTCGTTCAGTTTCATCAACAATTCTACTCGTATGCACCCGTATTCGTACTCGTACAATACACAGCTTTTAGATGTATGTACTATTGGTATATACACTCCAATGATCAGCTCTTAGCAGCCCATGTGAGTCACCTAACACATGTGGGAACCATCATTTGGCAACTAGCATGAAATATCTCATAAGATTACAAAAATATGAGTAATCATTCATGACTTATTTACATGAAAACAAAATTACATATCCTTTATATCTAATCCATACACCAACGACCAAAAACACCTACAAACACTTTCATTCTTCAATTTTCTTCATCTAATTGAACTCTCTCAAGTTCTATCTTCAAGTTCTAAGTGTTCTTCATAAATTCCAAAAGTTCTAGTTTCATAAAATCAAGAATACTTTCAAGTTTGCTAGCTCACTTCCAATCTTGTAAGGTGATCATCCAACCTCAAGAAATCTTTGTTTCTTACAGTAGGTTATCATTCTAATACAAGGTAATAATCATATTCAAACTTTGGTTCAATTTCTATAACTATAACAATCTTATTTCAAGTGATGATCTTACTTGAACTTGTTTTCGTGTCATGATTTTGCTTCAAGAACTTTGAGCCATCCAAGGATCCATTGAAGCTAGATCCATTTTTCTCTTTTCCAGTAGGTTCATCCAAGGAACTTAAGGTAGTAATGATGTTCATAACATCATTCGATTCATACATATAAAGCTATCTTATTCGAAGGTTTAAACTTGTAATCACTAGAACATAGTTTAGTTAATTCTAAACTTGTTCGCAAACAAAAGTTAATCCTTCTAACTTGACTTTTAAAATCAACTAAACACATGTTCTATATCTATATGATATGCTAACTTAATGATTTAAAACCTGGAAACACGAAAAACACCGTAAAACCGGATTTACGCCGTCGTAGTAACACCGCGGGCTGTTTTGGGTTAGTTAATTAAAAACTATGATAAACTTTGATTTAAAAGTTGTTATTCTGAGAAAATGATTTTTATTATGAACATGAAACTATATCCAAAAATTATGGTTAAACTCAAAGTGGAAGTATGTTTTCTAAAATGGTCATCTAGACGTCGTTCTTTCGACTGAAATGACTACCTTTACAAAAACGACTTGTAACTTATTTTTCCGACTATAAACCTATACTTTTTATGTTTAGATTCATAAAATAGAGTTCAATATGAAACCATAGCAATTTGATTCACTCAAAACGGATTTAAAATGAAGAAGTTATGGGTAAAACAAGATTGGATAATTTTTCTCATTTTAGCTACGTGAAAATTGGTAACAAATCTATTCCAACCATAACTTAATCAACTTGTATTGTATATTATGTAATCTTGAGATACCATAGACACGTATACAATGTTTCGACCTATCATGTCGACACATCTATATATATTTCGGAACAACCATAGACACTCTATATGTGAATGTTGGAGTTAGCTATACAGGGTTGAGGTTGATTCCAAAATATATATAGTTTGAGTTGTGATCAATACTGAGATACGTATACACTGGGTCGTGGATTGATTCAAGATAATATTTATCGATTTATTTCTGTACATCTAACTGTGGACAACTAGTTGTAGGTTACTAACGAGGACAGCTGACTTAATAAACTTAAAACATCAAAATATATTAAAAGTGTTGTAAATATATTTTTGAACATACTTTGATATATATGTATATATTGTTATAGGTTCGTGAATCAACCAGTGGCCAAGTCTTACTTCCCGACGAAGTAAAAATCTGTGAAAGTGAGTTATAGTCCCACTTTTAAAATCTAATATTTTTGGGATGAGAATACATGCAGGTTTTATAAATGATTTACAAAATAGACACAAGTACGTGAAACTACATTCTATGGTTGAATTATCGAAATCGAATATGCCCCTTTTTATTAAGTCTGGTAATCTAAGAATTAGGGAACAGACACCCTAATTGACGCGAATCCTAAAGATAGATCTATTGGGCCTAACAAACCCCATCCAAAGTACCGGATGCTTTAGTACTTCGAAATTTATATCATATCCGAAGGGTGTCCCGGAATGATGGGGATATTCTTATATATGCATCTTGTTATTGTCGATTACCAGGTGTTCACCATATGAATGATTTTTATCTCTATGTATGGGATGTGTATTGAAATATGAAATCTTGTGGTCTATTGTTACGATTTGATATATATAGGTTAAACCTATAACTCACCAACATTTTTGTTGACGTTTTAAGCATGTTTATTCTCAGGTGATTATTAAGAGCTTCCGCTGTTGCATACTAAAATAAGGACAAGATTTGGAGTCCATGTTTGTATGATATTGTGTAAAAACTGCATTCAAGAAACTGATTTCGATGTAACATATTTGTATTGTAAACCATTATGTAATGGTCGTGTGTAAACAGGATATTTTAGATTATCATTATTTGATAATCTACGTAAAGCTTTTTAAACCTTTATTTATGAAATAAAGGTTATGGTTTGTTTTAAAAATGAATGCAGTCTTTGAAAAACGTCTCATATAGAGGTCAAAACCTCGCAACGAAATCAATTAATATGGAACGTTTTTAATCAATAAGAACGGGACATTTCAGTTGGTATCAGAGCGTTGGTCTTAGAGAACCAGAAAATTTGCATTAGTGTGTCTTATCGAGTTTGTTAGGATGCATTAGTGAGTCTGGACTTCGACCGTGTTTTCTTTAAAAATGATTGCTTAACATTTTTGTTGGAAACTATATATTTTTAACATATGAATATTATGTGATATATTAATCTCTTAACGTGTTTGATATTATGTGATAGATGTCTACCTCTAGAACAAGTCCCATTGACTCACCTAATAATAATGAAGAGTCAAATGTAAATTGGAATGATTTGTGGACTGATTCACAAGTTCCCGAAGAGGAACCGGAAGAAGAGTCGGAACCGGAAGAAGAATCGGAACCGGAAGAAGAATCGGAACCGGATGAAGAAATAGAACCGGTGGGGGAAATAATAAAACGGTTAAGTAAAAGAAAATCCTCAACCAACCGACCAAAGTTAATTATGGTCAATGGTGTTTCCGCCAAGGAAGCAAAATATTGGGAGGATTACCAATTCTCCGATGAATCGGATTCCAACGAGAATTCCGATGATGTTATAGAAATTACCCCAACTGAATTTAAAAAGGCAAAAGAAAATAATAAGGGAAAGGGCATAAAAATAGAGAAATCTAATTCCAACCCCGATGAACTTTATATGTATCGTCAACCCCCGAAGTCCTTAAGTTGTAACAATGACCCGGGAACCTCTAAACCACCAGGTTTTTCTAAACCAATGTGGACAACGATGGCTCGTATTAGGGGAACATCATATATCCCTAGAAACTTGGCAAAACGAACCAAAACCGAAGAAGAAGAAACGAGCGAGTCGGAATAAGATAGTTGTATTCGTGTGGTGTAATATATGGAATATAGTGTTCTTATGCTTTATGATATATGTAAAAATTGCTTGTATTAATAAGTATTTTTTTTATGAATCTAACTCTTGTCTATTTTACAGTTTAAAAACACAAAATGGATAGACAACCCAATATTTTAAGAGACCTACCCGGAGACATGATTGATGAAATCTTGTCTAGAGTCGGCCAGAATTCTTCGGCACAACTATTTAAGGCGAGATCAGTTTGTAAGACATTCGAAGAACGTTCCAAGAATGTCTTGGTTTATAAGAGACTTTCGTTTGAAAGATGGGGGATATCACATTGGGAAACCCATAAGTTACGATGTGTTTACTTTGACGCATATATTGCGGGGAACCCAAATGCTATTTTACGCAACGGGTTAAGAAATTATTTTGACTCAATATATCCGAATATTGGACTTCGTGATTTAGAAAGAGCGGCTAACATGCAACATAAAGAAGCATGTTATGCTTACGGATTAGTAATGTTCGCTTCTCATCAAAGTGAGAACAAGAACATCGGGCTACAACTATTAAACAAAACGTTTCCACAAGTGACGGAGTCGGTAATTGGGGTAAGAAATGAGGTTTTTAGATTATTACGGGACTGTTGGACATTACGTAACCCTCGTCCCTTTGATGACGTTACAACACGCTGTCTTATCAACGGCCATAACGGTTATGTTGCACAAGACCAAGGATGGGAAGTAGTCCTAGTAAAACCAGAATGCATGACTTGTTTCTGGACGTATGAATTACGTGTCTTTATTGCCTTTGCCGAACGACTTGTGTACTAGCTAGAATTGTCTTCACAACTATCTTGTATCAAAGTTATTGTGTGCTATATTTCATGCTTTATGTAAAATAAGCGGTATTGTAAGTTTGTAAAATATTGTATAAAAGTTTGAACGCGAAATATTATTACAATCAGTTTTTCATATAGAATTGTAGTAGTTGAATTGTATATTAGCTACTAAGTATGAACTTAACGGGTAAGTACTACCCGAATTTAAACTTATAAAACGCTAATATGAAGAAAAAGCTTTTATAAATGAGTTCATATTATGCTACGAAATACTATTAACTACTCTTAATATTCTGTATGATTAACTTGTTCCATTTAACTATTTTGAAGGAAATGGCACCGACTACTCGACACACCGTGAATATGAATGAAGAGGAATTCCGTACTTTTCTAGCTTCAAACATAGCCGCAGTACAGGCTGCGCTACATACCAACAATAACCTTGGATCTAGCAGTACAGGAAATCGTGTAGGATGCACCTACAAAGAATTCACTGCCTGCAAACCTTTGGAATTTGATGGAACCGAAGGACCGATCGGATTGAAACGGTGGACCGAGAAGGTTGAATCGGTGTTTGCCATAAGTAAGTGTACTGAAGAGGACAAAGTGAAGTACGCTACGCATACCTTCACAGGTTCTGCGTTAACATGGTGGAATACTTATCTAGAGCAAGTGGGACAAGATGATGCGTACGCACTACCGTGGTCAGCATTCAAGCACTTGATGAACGAGAAGTACCGTCCCAGAACCGAGGTCAATAAGCTCAAGACAGAACTTAGAGGGTTACGAACCCAAGGATTTGATATTACCACGTACGAAAGACGATTCACAGAATTGTGCCTATTGTGTCCGGGAGCATTCGAAGATGAGGAAGAGAAGATCGACGCGTTTGTGAAAGGATTACCGGAAAGAATCCAAGAAGATATAAGTTCACACGAGCCCGCCTCCATACAACAGGCATGTAGAATGGCTCACAAACTAGTGAACCAGATTGAAGAAAGAATTAAAGAACAGACTGCTGAAGAGGCCAATGTGAAGCAAGTCAAAAGAAAGTGGGAGGAAAACGGTGATAAGAATCACCAATACAACAACAGCAATTACAACAATAATCGCAACAATTATCCCAACAATCGCAACATCAATCGCAACTACAACAAACGGCCCAACAACAACAACAACAACAACAACAGCAACTACAACAATCATCCCAACAACAATAATAACCGCAACAACAACAACAATCAGAAGCAACTATGCCAAAGGTGTGAAAAGAATCACTCGGGGTTCTGCACCAAATTTTGCAACAAGTGTAAAAGAAATGGTCATAGCGCGACGAAGTGTGAGGTCTATGGACCAGGGGTTAATAGAACGAAAGGAACAAATGGTGTCGGAACGAGTAATGGCGGAGCAAGTAGTGTCGGAACAAGTTATGCCAATGTAGTTTGTTATAAATGTGGAAAACCAGGCCACATTATTAGAAATTGCCCGAACCAGGAGAACACGAATGGACAAGGCCGTGGAAGAGTTTTCAATATTAATGCGGTAGAGGCACAGGAAGACCCGGAGCTTGTTACGGGTACGTTTCTTATTGATAATAAATCTGCTTACGTTTTATTTGATTCGGGTGCGGATAGAAGCTATATGAGTAGAGATTTTTGTGCTAAATTAAGTTGTCCATTGACGCCTTTGGATAGTAAATTTTTACTCGAATTAGCAAATGGTAAATTAATTTCAGCAGATAATATATGTCGGAATCGAGAAATTAAACTGGTTAGCAAAACATTTAAGATTGATTTGATACCAGTAGAGTTAGGGAGTTTTGATGTGATAATCGGTATGGACTGGTTGAAAGAAGTGAAAGCGGAGATCGTTTGTTACAAAAATGCAATTCGCATTATACGAGAAAAAGGAAAACCCTTAATGGTGTACGGAGAAAAGGGCAACACGAAGCTACATCTTATTAGTAATTTGAAGGCACAAAAACTAATAAGAAAAGGTTGCTATGCTGTTCTAGCACACGTCGAGAAAGTACAAACTGAAGAAAAGAGCATCAATGATGTTCCCATTGCAAAAGAATTTCCCGATGTATTTCCGAAAGAATTACCGGGATTACCCCCACATCGATCCGTTGAATTTCAAATAGATCTTGTACCAGGAGCTGCACCAATAGCTCGTGCTCCTTACAGACTCGCACCCAGCGAGATGAAAGAACTGCAAAGCCAATTACAAGAACTTTTAGAGCGTGGTTTCATTCGACCAAGCACATCACCGTGGGGAGCTCCTGTTTTGTTTGTCAAGAAGAAAGATGGTACATTCAGGTTGTGTATCGACTACCGAGAGTTGAACAAACTTACCATCAAGAACCGATACCCACTACCGAGAATCGACGACTTATTTGATCAACTACAAGGCTCGTCTGTTTATTCAAAGATTGACTTACGTTCCGGGTATCATCAAATGCGGGTGAAAGAAGATGATATTCCAAAGACTGCTTTCAGAACACGTTACGGTCATTACGAGTTTATGGTCATGCCGTTTGGTTTAACTAATGCACCAGCTGTGTTCATGGACCTTATGAACCGAGTGTGTGGACCATACCTTGACAAGTTTGTCATTGTTTTCATTGATGACATACTTATTTACTCAAAGAATGACCAAGAACACGGTGAACATTTGAGAAAGGTGTTAGAAGTATTGAGGAAGGAAGAATTGTACGCTAAGTTTTCAAAGTGTGCATTTTGGTTGGAAGAAGTTCAATTCCTCGGTCACAAAGTGAACAAAGAAGGTATTAAGGTGGATCCGGCAAAGATAGAAACTGTTGAAAAGTGGGAAACCCCGAAAACTCCGAAACACATACGCCAGTTTTTAGGACTAGCTGGTTACTACAGAAGGTTCATCCAAGACTTTTCCAGAATAGCAAAACCCTTGACTGCATTAACGCATAAAGGGAAGAAATTTGAATGGAATGATGAACAAGAGGAAGCGTTTCAGTTATTGAAGAAAAAGCTAACTACGGCACCTATATTGTCATTGCCTGAAGGGAATGATGATTTTGTGATTTATTGTGACGCATCAAAGCAAGGTCTCGGTTGTGTATTAATGCAACGAACGAAGGTGATTGCTTATGCGTCTAGACAATTGAAGATTCACGAACAAAATTATACGACGCATGATTTGGAATTAGGCGCGGTTGTTTTTGCATTAAAGACTTGGAGGCACTACTTATATGGGGTCAAAAGTATTATATATACCGACCACAAAAGTCTTCAACACATATTTAATCAGAAACAACTGAATATGAGGCAGCGTAGGTGGATTGAATTATTGAATGATTACGATTTTGAGATTCGTTACCACCCGGGGAAGGCAAATGTGGTAGCCGATGCCTTGAGCAGGAAGGATAGAGAACCCATTCGAGTAAAATCTATGAATATAATGATTCATAATAACATTACTACTCAAATAAAGGAGGCGCAACAAGGAGTTTTAAAAGAGGGAAATTTAAAGGATGAAATACCCAAAGGATCGGAGAAGCATCTTAATATTCGGGAAGACGGAACCCGGTATAGGGCTGAAAGGATTTGGGTACCAAAATTTGGAGATATGAGAGAAATGGTACTTAGAGAAGCTCATAAAACCAGATACTCAATACATCCTGGAACGGGGAAGATGTACAAGGATCTCAAGAAACATTTTTGGTGGCCGGGTATGAAAGCCGATGTTGCTAAATACGTAGGAGAATGTTTGACGTGTTCTAAGGTCAAAGCTGAGCATCAGAAACCATCAGGTCTACTTCAACAACCCGAAATCCCGGAATGGAAATGGGAAAACATTACCATGGATTTCATCACTAAATTGCCAAGGACTGCAAGTGGTTTTGATACTATTTGGGTAATAGTTGATCGTCTCACCAAATCAGCACACTTCCTACCAATAAGAGAAGATGACAAGATGGAGAAGTTAGCACGACTGTATTTGAAGGAAGTCGTCTCCAGACATGGAATACCAATCTCTATTATCTCTGATAGGGATGGCAGATTTATTTCAAGATTCTGGCAGACATTACAGCAAGCATTAGGAACTCGTCTAGACATGAGTACTGCCTATCATCCACAAACTGATGGGCAGAGCGAAAGGACGATACAAACGCTTGAAGACATGCTACGAGCATGTGTTATTGATTTCGGAAACAGTTGGGATCGACATCTACCGTTAGCAGAATTTTCCTACAACAACAGCTACCATTCAAGCATTGAGATGGCGCCGTTTGAAGCACTTTATGGTAGAAAGTGCAGGTCTCCAATTTGTTGGAGTGAGGTGGGGGATAGACAGATTACGGGTCCGGAGATTATACAAGAAACTACCGAGAAGATCATCCAAATTCAACAACGGTTGAAAACCGCCCAAAGTCGACAAAAGAGCTACGCTGACATTAAAAGAAAAGATATAGAATTTGAAATTGGAGAGATGGTCATGCTTAAAGTTTCACCTTGGAAAGGCGTTGTTCGATTTGGTAAACGAGGGAAATTAAATCCAAGGTATATTGGACTATTCAAGATTATTGATCGTGTCGGACCAGTAGCTTACCGACTTGAGTTACCTCAACAACTCGCGGCTGTACATAACACTTTCCACGTCTCGAATTTGAAGAAATGTTTTGCTAAAGAAGATCTCACTATTCCGTTAGATGAAATCCAAATCAACGAAAAACTCCAATTCATCGAAGAACCCGTCGAAATAATGGATCGTGAGGTTAAAAGACTTAAGCAAAACAAGATACCAATTGTTAAGGTTCGATGGAATGCTCGTAGAGGACCCGAGTTCACCTGGGAGCGTGAAGATCAGATGAAGAAGAAATACCCGCATCTATTTCCAGAAGATTCGTCAACACCTTCAACAGCTTAAAATTTCGGGACGAAATTTATTTAACGGGTAGGTACTGTAGTGACCCGAACTTTTCCATGTTTATATACATTAATTGAGATTGATGTTTACATGATTAAATGTTTCCAACATGTTAAGCAATCAAACTTGTTAAGACTTGATTAATTGAAATAGGTTTCATATAGACAATTGACCACCCAAGTTGACCGGTGATTCACGAACGTTAAAACTTGTAAAAAAACTATATGATGACATATATATGGTTATATATATAGTTAACATGATATTATGATAAGTAAACATATCATTAATTATATTAACAATGAACTACATATGTAAAAACAAGACTACTAACTTAATGATTTTGAAACGAGACATATATGTAACGTTTATCGTTGTAACGACATTTAATGTATATATATCATATTAAGAGATGTTCGTACATCATAATATCATGATAATATAATAATTTAAAATCTCTTTTGATATTATAAACATTGGGTTAACAATATTTAACAAGATCGTTAACCTAAAGGTTTCAAAACAACACTTACATGTAACGACTAACGATGACTTAACGACTCAGTTAAAATGTATATACATGTAGTGTTTTAATATGTATTTATACACTTTTGAAAGACTTCAATACACTTATCAAAATACTTCTACTTAACAAAAATGCTTACAATTACATTCTCGTTCAGTTTCATCAACAATTCTACTCGTATGCACCCGTATTCGTACTCGTACAATACACAGCTTTTAGATGTATGTACTATTGGTATATACACTCCAATGATCAGCTCTTAGCAGCCCATGTGAGTCACCTAACACATGTGGGAACCATCATTTGGCAACTAGCATGAAATATCTCATAAGATTACAAAAATATGAGTAATCATTCATGACTTATTTACATGAAAACAAAATTACATATCCTTTATATCTAATCCATACACCAACGACCAAAAACACCTACAAACACTTTCATTCTTCAATTTTCTTCATCTAATTGAACTCTCTCAAGTTCTATCTTCAAGTTCTAAGTGTTCTTCATAAATTCCAAAAGTTCTAGTTTCATAAAATCAAGAATACTTTCAAGTTTGCTAGCTCACTTCCAATCTTGTAAGGTGATCATCCAACCTCAAGAAATCTTTGTTTCTTACAGTAGGTTATCATTCTAATACAAGGTAATAATCATATTCAAACTTTGGTTCAATTTCTATAACTATAACAATCTTATTTCAAGTGATGATCTTACTTGAACTTGTTTTCGTGTCATGATTTTGCTTCAAGAACTTTGAGCCATCCAAGGATCCATTGAAGCTAGATCCATTTTTCTCTTTTCCAGTAGGTTCATCCAAGGAACTTAAGGTAGTAATGATGTTCATAACATCATTCGATTCATACATATAAAGCTATCTTATTCGAAGGTTTAAACTTGTAATCACTAGAACATAGTTTAGTTAATTCTAAACTTGTTCGCAAACAAAAGTTAATCCTTCTAACTTGACTTTTAAAATCAACTAAACACATGTTCTATATCTATATGATATGCTAACTTAATGATTTAAAACCTGGAAACACGAAAAACACCGTAAAACCGGATTTACGCCGTCGTAGTAACACCGCGGGCTGTTTTGGGTTAGTTAATTAAAAACTATGATAAACTTTGATTTAAAAGTTGTTATTCTGAGAAAATGATTTTTATTATGAACATGAAACTATATCCAAAAATTATGGTTAAACTCAAAGTGGAAGTATGTTTTCTAAAATGGTCATCTAGACGTCGTTCTTTCGACTGAAATGACTACCTTTACAAAAACGACTTGTAACTTATTTTTCCGACTATAAACCTATACTTTTTATGTTTAGATTCATAAAATAGAGTTCAATATGAAACCATAGCAATTTGATTCACTCAAAACGGATTTAAAATGAAGAAGTTATGGGTAAAACAAGATTGGATAATTTTTCTCATTTTAGCTACGTGAAAATTGGTAACAAATCTATTCCAACCATAACTTAATCAACTTGTATTGTATATTATGTAATCTTGAGATACCATAGACACGTATACAATGTTTCGACCTATCATGTCGACACATCTATATATATTTCGGAACAACCATAGACACTCTATATGTGAATGTTGGAGTTAGCTATACAGGGTTGAGGTTGATTCCAAAATATATATAGTTTGAGTTGTGATCAATACTGAGATACGTATACACTGGGTCGTGGATTGATTCAAGATAATATTTATCGATTTATTTCTGTACATCTAACTGTGGACAACTAGTTGTAGGTTACTAACGAGGACAGCTGACTTAATAAACTTAAAACATCAAAATATATTAAAAGTGTTGTAAATATATTTTTGAACATACTTTGATATATATGTATATATTGTTATAGGTTCGTGAATCAACCAGTGGCCAAGTCTTACTTCCCGACGAAGTAAAAATCTGTGAAAGTGAGTTATAGTCCCACTTTTAAAATCTAATATTTTTGGGATGAGAATACATGCAGGTTTTATAAATGATTTACAAAATAGACACAAGTACGTGAAACTACATTCTATGGTTGAATTATCGAAATCGAATATGCCCCTTTTTATTAAGTCTGGTAATCTAAGAATTAGGGAACAGACACCCTAATTGACGCGAATCCTAAAGATAGATCTATTGGGCCTAACAAACCCCATCCAAAGTACCGGATGCTTTAGTACTTCGAAATTTATATCATATCCGAAGGGTGTCCCGGAATGATGGGGATATTCTTATATATGCATCTTGTTATTGTCGATTACCAGGTGTTCACCATATGAATGATTTTTATCTCTATGTATGGGATGTGTATTGAAATATGAAATCTTGTGGTCTATTGTTACGATTTGATATATATAGGTTAAACCTATAACTCACCAACATTTTTGTTGACGTTTTAAGCATGTTTATTCTCAGGTGATTATTAAGAGCTTCCGCTGTTGCATACTAAAATAAGGACAAGATTTGGAGTCCATGTTTGTATGATATTGTGTAAAAACTGCATTCAAGAAACTGATTTCGATGTAACATATTTGTATTGTAAACCATTATGTAATGGTCGTGTGTAAACAGGATATTTTAGATTATCATTATTTGATAATCTACGTAAAGCTTTTTAAACCTTTATTTATGAAATAAAGGTTATGGTTTGTTTTAAAAATGAATGCAGTCTTTGAAAAACGTCTCATATAGAGGTCAAAACCTCGCAACGAAATCAATTAATATGGAACGTTTTTAATCAATAAGAACGGGACATTTCATTTTAGGTAGCTCACATGGGCTGCTAAGAGCTAATCATTGGAGTGTATATACCAATAGTACATACATCTAAAAGTTGTGTATTGTACGAGTACGAATACGGGTGCATACGAGTAGAATTGTTGATGAAACTGAACGAGGATGTAATTGTAAGCATTTTTGTTAAGTAGAAGTATTTTGATAAGTGTCTTGATGTCTTTCAAAAGTTTATGAATACATATTAAAACACTACATGTATATACATTTTAACTGAGTCGTTAAGTCATCGTTAGTCTTTACATGTAAGTGTTGTTTTGAAACCTTTAGGTTAACGATCTTGTTAAATGTTGTTAACCCTCAAATGAGATTTTAAATTATTATATTATCATGATATTATGATGTACGAATATCTCTTAATATGATATATATACATTAAATGTCGTTACAACAATAATCGTTACATATATGTCTCGTTTCAAAATCATTAAGTTAGTAGTCTTGTTTTTACATATGTAGTTCATTATTAATATACTTAATGATATGTTTACTTATCATAATATCATGTTAACTATATATATAACCATATATATGTCATCATATAGTTTTTACAAGTTTTAACGTTCGTGAATCACTGGTCAACTTGGATGGTCAATTGTCTATATGAAACCTATTTTAATTAATCAAGTCTTAACAAGTTTGATTGCTTAACATGTTGGAAACACTTAATCATGTAAATAACAATTTCATTTAATATATATATATATATATATATATATATATATATATATATATATATATATATATATATATATATATATATATATATATATATATATATATATATATATATATATAAACATGGAAAAGTTCGGGTCACTACAGTATTTGTAGGCAAAATTTGACAAGGATTGGTGACATGGAAGGCCTCATGGCCGTGATTTTTAAGGGGGAGGGGAGGGGACACCATTTTGCTTTTTGGTTAGTGGTTGTCTAAAGTGTGTACTTATGCTAGGATCCCATGTAACATTATGGATAATCCTTATCCAATTGCTAGTATGACTCATCTAATTAAATGGGCATTTATTTTATTTATTATGGGTCACTAGTAAATAATACTTGGGCTAATTAATTGGGCCACTAGCTAGTGTAGGGTGGGCTTAAGTCCAACAAGGTAGAAAGTCCAACAAGACTAACTATTGTGCGTAATTAATTTACTACGCGTAATTAAGCATCCAAAAACCTAGGTAATTATTATTATAAAATAATAATTAATATTTTGCAGTCATAATATTCCGATTACGATAAAAGTTAAATGTGCGCGTAGTTCGCGGTTTATTCGAAACGTCAAATAACACTAACGGTTATAAAGGCATCCGATGATCAAGTTAAGTATCCTACGTACTCTAAGGCACGTTTTAACATATAAATGGAAGTAAAGCACGTATATCAAGTTTCCAGAGTATAAAGTAACACAATACGCACAAAAACGCAGTTTCGCTAAAATACAAAGCATAAAAGCAAGTCGAAAAAGTCGGGTCGTTACAACTATAATCTATGCAAACCCTCCAACTGGTGACTTCCCGAGTGGGAATAAGCTCATTGTTCTCATTTTGAATTACGATTGTCCCTCCCTTTCTGGGTACCACTTGAACAGGACTAACCCATGGCGAATCAGAGATGGGATAGATCAGACCGGCATCCAGAAGTTTGATGTAAGACCCAAGTTCGAAATGTACACTTTTGTATATATAAAATCTGGCAGCCAAGTTTTTCTGTTTTGGGCTGCGGCGCGGCCTAAAGGCCCGCGACGCAGCTAGTGTCTGATAGGCCAGCCTTTTTCTTTTAGATATTTTAAAAGGGGCTTTTTGGTAAATTCACTTGGGGGACAAATTTAAAGCCCCAAGATCAGATCTAGATCTTCATTCACTCCATTTTCAACCACTTCTTCCCTTCCACATAAATTCTAGAGAGAGAGAAGGTTTCTAGTGTGAGAAAGCTAAATCAAGGAAGGAAGAAGCTTGTTTCGGGTTAAAGTGCAAGTGTTAAAGTCGTACATCTCATTAATAGCTACGTTTTGATTGTGGTGGTAAGTCTTAACCTTGATTTCCTTACTTTAATTTGTTAAGGGTTAGGGTTTGGGTTAGTGATGAACATAAAACCCATTTGTTAGTGATTTAGGGGTTTTTGGGTAAGTTTGGGTCATGAGGACTCAAAGATGACTAACTTAGGGTTTTGAAATGTTAAATGTGTTTATGGGTCTTAAATGGGTAGTGAAAGCACTAGCACACTTTGTTGTTGAGTCTTTGGGTGTTATTTGGGTTGTGGTTGACCTAAATGGGTGTGTTAACTTTGAAATGGGTCAAACGAGTCTTTGATGACCTAAGTTGGTTAATGTGTGTGAAAATACGATAACCTTATGTAAAAAGTGTATTAAGACCATATTTGGCTAGTGTTAGGGTTTTGGCGAAGTTGACCCAAATATTAGGGTTAAGAGTGCAAATGGGTCGAAATTTGCACTATGGCTCAAAATGACACTAGGATGGTAAGTGAGTTGGTTGACCAACTTGAGTTGTGATTGATTATATGCGTAATGTAATAGGTACGTTACATTGAATGTTGCAAGCTCGCTTATCTTTCACAAAAGGCTCTAAGGTGAGTGGAATAATTATATGCATAGGTATATAATGTATTTATTTGTGTAGCGTGAGATGTGAAGTGTCGATGTGCTAAGACACCACGTTCACGTGACGAGTGAAGTGTCGATGTGTTAAGACACCACTCCAAGTAATGTAATGAGTGAAGTGTCGATGTGTTAAGACGCCACTCTAAGCAATGTAATGAGTGAAGTGTCGATGTGTTAAGACATCACTCGGGGTGAAGTGTCGACATGTTAAGATGCCACCCCAAGTAAGATGAAGAGTGGAGTGTCGATGTGTTAAGGCACCACTCGAGGTGAAGTGTCGATGTGCTAAGATGCCACCTCAAGTAAAATGAAGAGTGAAGTGTCGATGTGTTAAGACGCCATTCAGGGTGAAGCATCGACGTGTTAAGATGCCACCCGTGGGATTAGTGTACGACGTGTTAAGTACTCTAATGGTTGTTATGAACACCGATGGGAAATTCGAGTATTATTCCTTGTGCTATTGGTTAACCATGGTTATTGTGTTATTGCGTAAGCATATTATATTGTTCGAGTTATATATATGCTATTGTGGTTCTAGCTTGTGGTGTTGGAGGTTAATAGCTTTGTATTTGAGATGATAAGCTAATTGTGTGGCTAGCATGTATGCGGTATGTGTGTAAGTGTTTGCAAGTAGGTATATTATATATGTATGTGTATAATTATTGCATTCACTAAGCGTTAGCTTACCCTCTCGTTGTTTACCTTTTTAGGCTCCGGTGTGGATAAGGGCAAAGGTATTCAGTTGGATTAGTGACTCTCGAGGGATTTATCTTTTGGAAGTTCGACCAAGTTATGGGTAGTTTAAACCCCAAACACCATGCTCTAAGTGTCGTTTGGAAGTTAAACTTTTTGTGGTCGAAACTTATATTTGAATTGTAATGAGCGAATGATGCTCGGTGGTCAAATATATGAACAGGAGTCTTAAAACATGTAAACTTTTGCTTATTGATGTGGCGTAAAGCCTTTTGAAATGTCGGTTCTCGCACTTGTGGAAATTGGCACTTGTGTAACTTTATTAAGTAAGAATCTGCAACAGAGGTAAGCCGCGCCGTGGGCTAAGGGATATTTTGGATGTCAAGGGTTTTAATGGTCCCGACTTCCTGAAAGTGAGTTAAACCATCCGCGGCTGGGCAGACCGCGCCGCGGGTTAAGCCTGATAGGCAAGCCTGCCTTGTTTTAAAAAAAATAATAATTCTCGTGTCGATTTCGAGTTGGGTCGTTACAAGTGGAATCAGAGCATGGTTTAAGGGATTTAGGCGACTTGAGATAGGTGCCTAGACTTAGACTTTAATGTGTATGCGTTTAATGCGGGACTTGTAGGAGACGGGTCGAACCGGGGTTGGTTAGTGCTTAGGTTTATGTGAACTAACCTTGCACTAATTGTTTTGTGTTGTGTTAGCAATCATCAGGCGAGATAAATGTTGTACTATCAAGTTAATGTGACGTGCTCGCGTAACAATGATTAGCTACCATTGTTACGGGTTCAAGTCGTGTCAAACAAGCAATGTACGACGATTGTTGAGCAAGATGGGGTGATGTTGTAGTGATCCGAACTTTTCCATGTTTATATATATATATATAATAAATGAAATTGTTATTTACATGATTAAGTGTTTCCAACATGTTAAGCAATCAAACTTGTTAAGACTTGATTAATTGAAATAGGTTTCATATAGACAATTGACCACCCAAATTGACCGGTGATTCACGAACGTTAAAACTTGTAAAAAAACTATATGATGACATATATATGGATATATATATATAGTTAACATGATATTATGATAAGTAAACATATCATTAAGTATATTAACAATGAACTACATATGTAAAAGCAAGACTACTAACTTAATGATTTTGAAACGAGACATATATGTAACGATTATCGTTGTAACGACATTTAACGTATATATATCATATTAAGAGATATTCATACATCATAATATCATGATAATATAATAATTTAAAATCTCATTTGATATTATAAACATTGAGTTAACAACATTTAACAAGATCGTTAACCTAAAGGTTTCAAAACAACACTTACATGTAACGACTAACGATGAGTTAATGACTCAGTTAAAATGTATATACATGTAGTGTTTTAATATGTATTCATACAATTTTGAAAGACTTCAAGACACTTATCAAAATACTTCTACTTAACAAAAATGCTTACAATTACATCCTCGTTCAGTTTCATCAACAATTCTACTCGTATGCACCCGTATTCGTACTCGTACAATACACAGCTTTTAGACGTATGTACTATTGGTATATACACTCCAATGATCAGCTCTTAGCAGCCCATGTGAGTCACCTAACACATGTGAGAACCATCATTTGGAAACTAGCATGAAATATCTCATAAAATTACAAAAATATGAGTAATCATTCATGACTTATTTACATGAAAAAAAATTACATATCCTTTATATCTAATCCATACACCAACGAACAAAAACACCTACAAACACTTTCATTCTTCAATTTTATTCATATAATTGATCTCTCTCAAGTTCTATCTTCAAGTTCTAAGTGTTCTTCATAATTTCTACAAGTTCTAGTTTCATAAAATCAAGAATACTTCCAAGTTTGCTAGCTTACTTCCAATCTTGTAGAGTGATCATCCAACCTCAAGAAATCTTTCTTATTTACAGTAAGATATCTTTCTAATACAAGGTAATACTCATATTCAAACTTTGATTCAATTTCTATAACTATAACAATCTTATTTCGAGTGGAAATCTTACTTGAACTTGTTTTCGTGTCATGATTCTGCTTCAAGAACTTTCAAGCCATCCAAGGATCCTTTGAAGCTAGATCCATTTTTCTCATTTCCAGTAGCTTTATCCAGAAAACTTTAGGTAGTAATGATGTTCATAACATCATTCGATTCATACATATAAAGCTATCTTATTCGAAGGTTTAAACTTGTAATCACTAGAACATAGTTTAGTTAATTCTAAACTTGTTCGCAAACAAAAGTTAATCCTTCTAAATTGACTTTTAAAATCAACTAAACACATGTTCTATATCTATATGATATGCTAACTTAATGATTTAAAACCTGGAAACACGAAGAACACTGTAAAACCGGACATACGCCGTCGTAGTAACACCGCAGGCTGTTTTGGGTTAGTTAATTAAAAACTATGATAAACTTTGATTTAAAAGTTGTTCTTCTGGGAAAATGATTTTTATTATGAACATGAAACTATATCCAAAAATTATGGTTAAACTCAAAGTGAAAGTATGTTTTCTAAAACGGTCATCTAGACGTCGTTATTTCGACTAAAATGACTACCTTTACAAAAACGACTTGTAACTTATATTTCTGACTATAAACCTATACTTTTTCTGTTTAGATTCATAAAATAGAGTTCAATATGAAACCATATCAATTTGATTCACTCAAAACGGATTTAAAATGAAGAAGTTATGGGTAAAACAAGATTGGATAATTTTTCTTGTTGTAGCAACGTGAAAATTGGTAACAAATCTATATTAATCATATCATAGCTAACTTATATTGTATTATACATATATTCTAATATATTATGTAATCTTGGGATACCATAGACACGTATGCAAATGTTTTGACATATCATATCGACCCATGTGTATATATTATTTGGAACAACCATAAACACTCTATATGCAGTAATGTGGAAGTTAGCTATACAGGGTTGAGGTTGATTCCAAAAATATATATACTTTGAGTTGTGATCGAGCCTGAGACATGTATACACTGGGTCGTGGATTGATTCAAGATAATATATATCAATTTTTTTTCTATACATCTAACGTTGGACAACTAGTTGTAGGTTACTAACGAGGACAGCTGACTTAATAAACTTAAAACATCAAAATGTATTAAAAGTGTTGTAAATATATTTAGAACATACTTTGATATATATGTACATATTTGTTATAGGTTCGTGAATCGACCAGTGGCCAAGTCTTACTTTCCGACGAAGTAAAAATCTGTGAAAGTGAGTTATAGTCCCACTTTTAAAATCTAATATTTTTGGGATGAGAATACATGCAGGTTTTATAAATGATTTACAAAATAGACACAAATACGTGAAACTACATTCTATGGTTGAATTATTGAAATCGAATATGCCCCTTTTTATTAAGTCTGGTAATCTAAGAATTAGGAACAGACACCCTAATTGACGCGAATCCTAAAGATAGATCTATTGGGCCTAACAAACCTCATCCAAAGTACCGGATGCTTTAGTACTTTGAAATTTATATCATATCCGAAGGGTGTCCCGGAATGATGGGGATATTCTTATATATGCATCTTGTTAATGTCGGTTACCAGGTGTTCACCATATGAATGATTTTTATCTCTATGTATGGGATGCGTATTGAAATATGAAATCTTGTGGTCTATTGTTACGATTTGATATATATATAAGTTAAACCTATAACTCACCAACATTTTTATTAACGTTTAAAGCATGTTTATTCTCAGGTGAATACTAAGAGCTTCCGCTGTTGCATACTAAAATAAGGACAAGATTTGGAGTCCATGTTTGTATGATATTGTGTAAAAACTGTATTCAAGAAACATATGTCGATGTAATATATTTCTATTGTAAACCATTATGTAATGGTCGTGTGTAAACAGTATATTTTAGATTATCATTATTTGATAATCTATGTAATGCTTTTGAAACCTTTATTGATAAAATAAAGGTTATGGTTGTTTTAAAAAATGAATGTAGTCTTTGAAAAATGTCTCATATAGAGGTCAAAACCTCGCAACGAAATCAATTAATATGGAACGTTTATAATCAATATGAACGGGACATTTCAGTTGGTATCCGAGCGTTGGTCTTAGAGAACCAGAAAATTTACATTAGTGTGTCTTATTTGTTAGGATGCATTGGTGAGTCTGGACTTCGACCGTATTTTCTTTAAAAATGATTGCTTAACATTTTTGTTGGAAACTATATATTTTTAACATGTGAATATTATGTGATATATTAATCTCTTAACGTGTTTGATATTATGTGATAGATGTCTACCTCTAGAACAAGTCCCATTGACTCACCTAATAATAATGAAGAGTCAAATGTAAATTGGAATGATTCGTGGACTGATTCACAAGTTCCCGAAGAGGAACCGGAAGAAGAGTCGGAACCGGAAGAAGAATCGGAACCGGAAGAAGAAATAGAACCAGTGGGGGAAATAATAAAACGGTTAAGTAGAAGAAAATCCTCAACCAACCGACCAAAGTTAATTATGGTCAATGGTGTTTCCGCCAAGGAAGCAAAGTATTGGGAGGATTACCAATTCTCCGATGAATCGGATCCCGAAAAGGATTCCGATGATGTTATAGAAACTACCCCAACACAATTTAATAAGGCAAAAGAGAACAATAAGGGAAAGGGCATAAAAAAGAAGAAATTTGATTCCAAACCCGATGAACTTTATATGTATCGTCAACACCCGTATTTCTTAAGTTGTGACAATAACCCGGGAACCTCTAAACCAACAGGTTTTTCTAAACCAATTTAGAAAACGACAGCTCGTATTAAGGGAACATCATATATCCGTAGAAACTTGGCAAAACGAACCAAAACCGAAGAAGAAAAAATGAGCGAGTCGGAATAAGATAGTTGTATTTGTGTGGTGTAATATATGTAATATAGTGTGCTTATGCTTTATGATATATGTAAAAATTGCTTGTATTAATAAGTATTTTTTTATGAATCTAACTCTTGTCTATTTTATAGTATAAAAACACAAAATGGATAGACAACCCAATATTTTAAGAGACCTACCCGGAGACATTTATTGATGAAATCTTGTCTAGAGTCGGTCAGAATTCCTCGGCACAACTATTTAAGGCGAGATCAGTTTGTAAGACATTCGAAGAACGTTCCAAGAATGCTTTGATTTATAAAAGGCTTTCGTTCGAAAGATGGGGGATATCACATTGGGAAATCCATAAGTTATGATGTGTTTACGTTGACGCATATATTGCGGGGAACCCAAATGCTATTTTACGCAACGGGTTAAGAAATTATTTTGACTCAATATATCCGAATATAGGACTTCGTGATTTAGAAAAAGCGGCTAACATGCAACATAAAGAAGCATGTTATGCTTACGGGTTAGTAATGTCCGCTTCTCACCAAAGTGAGAACAAGAACATCGGGCTGCAACTATTAAACAAAACGTTCCCACAAGTGACGGAGTCGGTAATTCGGGTAAGAAATGAGGTTCTTAGGTTATTATGAGACTGTTGGTCATTACGTAACCTTCATCCTTTTGACGACGTTACAACACATTGTCTTACTATCGGTCACAACGGTTATGTTCCACAAAACCAAGGATGGGAAGTGGTATTAGTAAAACCAGAATGCATGACTTGTTTCTGGACGTATGAATTACGTGTCTTTATTGCCTTTATTGCCTTTGCTGAACGCCTTATATCTTCGCAACTACTTTGTATCAAAGTTTTATGTGCAATATTTCATGCTATATGTAAAAAAAGCGGTATTGTAAGTTTGCAAGTTATTGTATAAAGGTTTGAATATGATATTTTTTTTTATTAGTTTTTCATATAGAATTGTAGTAGTTGAAATGGTATGTTAACTACTAAGTATGAACTTAACGGGTAGGTACTACCCGAATTAAAGAGTATAAAACGCTAATATGAAGAAAGAGCTTTTATAAATAAGTTCATATTACGCTACGAAATACTATTGACTACTCTTGATATTCTATATGATTAACTCGTTTCATTTGACTATTTTGAAGGAAATGGCACCGACTACTCGATACACCTTGAATATGAGCGAAGAGGAATTTCGTGCCTTTCTTGCTTCAAACATAGCTGCAGTACAGGCTGCGCTACATATCAACAATAACTCCGAATCTAGCAATGCAGCTAACGGCGCAAGAAATCGTGTAGGATGCACCTACAAAGAATTCACTGCCTGCAAACCTTTGGAATTTGATGGAACCGAAGGACCGATCGGATTGAAATGTTGGACCGAGAAGGTCGAATCGGTGTTTTCCATAAGTAAGTGTACTGAAGAGGACAAAGTGAAGTACGCTACACATACCTTCACATGTACTGCATTAACATGGTGGAATACCTATCTAGAGCAAGTGTGACAAGATGATGCTTACGCACTACCGTGGTCAGCATTCAAGCACTTGATGAACGAGAAGTACCGTCCCAGAACCGAGGTTAATAAGCTTAAGACAGAACTTAGAGGGTTACGAACCCAAGGATTTGATATTACTACGTACGAAAGACGATTAACAGAATTGTGCCTATTGTGTCCGAGAGCATTCGAAGATGAGGAAGAGAAGATTGACACGTTTGTGAAGGATTACCGGAAAGAATCCAAGAAGATATAAGTTCACACGAGCCCACCTCTATACAACTGACATGTAGAATGGCTCACAAACTAGTGAACCAGATTGAGGAAAGAATTAAAGAACAGGCGGCTGAAGAGGCCAATGTGAAGCAAGTCAAAAGAAAGTGGGAGGAAAACGGTGATAAGAATCACCAATACAACAACAACAGCAATTACAACAATAATCGCAACAACTATCCCAACAATCGCAACATCAATTGCAACTAGAACAAACGGCCCAACAACAACAACAACAACAACAACAACAACAACAACTACAACAATCATCCCAACAACAATAACAACCGCAACAACAACAACAATCAGAAGCAGCTATGCCAAAGGTGTGAAAAGTATCACTCGGGGTTCTGCACCAAATTTTGCAATAAGTGTAAAAGAAATGGTCATAGCGCGGCAAAGTGTGAGGTCTATGGACTAGGGGTTAACAGAACGAAAGGAACAAATGGTGTTGGAACGAGTAATGGCGGAGCAAGTAGTGTCGGAGCAAGTTATGCCAATGTAGTTTGTTATAAATGTGGAAAACCGGGCCACATTATTAGAAATTGCCCGAACCAGGAGAACACGAATGGACAAGGCCGTGGAAGAGTTTTCAATATTAATGCGGCAGAGGCACAGGAAGACCCGGAGCTTGTTACGGGTACGTTTCTTATTGACAATAAATTTACTTACGTTTTATTTGATTTCTGATGCGGATAGAAGCTATATGAGTAGAGATTTTTGTGCTAAATTAAGTTGTCCATTGACGCCGTTGGATAGTAAATTTTTACTCGAATTAGCAAATGGTAAATTAATTTCAGCAGAAAATATATGTCGGAATCGAGAAATTAAACTGGTTAGCGAAACATTTAAGATTAACTTGATACTAGTAGAGTTAGGGAGTTTTGATGTGATAATCGGTATGGACTGGTTGAAAGAAGTGAAAGCAGAGATCGTTTGTTATAAAAATGCAATTCGCATTATACGAGAAAAAGGAAAACCCTTAATGATGTACGGAGAAAAGGGCAACACGAAGCTACATCTTATTAGTAATTTAAAGGCACAAAAACTAATAAGAAAAGGTTGCTATGCTGTTCTAGCACACGTCGAGAAAGTACAAACTGAAGAAAATAGCATCAATGATGTTCCCGTCGCAAAAGAATTTCCCGATGTATTTCAGAAAGAATTACCGGGACTACCTCCACATCGATCTGTTGAATTTCAAATAGATCTTGTACCAGGAGCTGCACCAATAGCTCGTGCTCCTTATAGACTCGAACCCAGTGAGATGAAAGAACTGCAAAGCCAACTGCAAGGACTATTAGAATGTGGTTTCATTCGACCAAGCACATCACCATGGGGAGCTCCCATTTTGTTTGTCAAGAAGAAGGATGGTACATTTAGGTTGTGTATTGACTACAGAGAGTTGAACAAACTTATCATGAAAAACCGTTATCCACTGCCGAGAATTGACGACTTATTTGATCAACTACAAGGCTCGTCGGTTTAATCGAAGATCGATTTACATTTGGGATATCATCAAATACAAGTAAAGGAGGATGATATTCCAAAAACTGCTTTTAGGACGCGTTATGGTCATTACGAGTTTATGGTTATGCCGTTTAGATTGACTAACGCACCAGCTGTGTTCATGGACCTTATGAACCGAGTGTGTGGGCCATATCTTGACAAGTTTGTCATTGTTTTCATCGATGACATACTTATTTACTCAAAGAATGATCAAGAGCACGAAGAACATTTGAGAAAAGTGCTAGAAGTATTGAGGAAAGAAAAACTGTACGCTAAGTTTTCAAAATGTGCATTTTGGTTAGAAGAAGTTCAATTCCTCGGTCACATAGTGAACAAAGAAGGTATCCAGGTGGGCCCGACAAAGATCGAAACCGTTGAAAAGTGGGAAACCCCAAAAACTCCGAAGCATATACGTCAATTTTTAGGATTGGCTGGTTACTACAGAAGATTCATCCAAGATTTCTCCAAAATAGCAAAACCCTTGACTGCATTAACCATAAAGGGAAGAAATTTGAATGGAAGGATGAACAAGAGAAGGCGTTTCAATTATTGAAGAAAAAGCTAACTACGGCACCTATATTGTCATTGCCTGAAGGGAATGATGATTTTGTGATTTATTGTGACGCATCAAAGCAAGGTATCGGTTGTGTATTAATGCAACGGACGAAGGTGATTGCTTATGCGTCTAGACAATTGAAGATTCACGAGCAAAATTATACGACACATGATTTGGAATTAGGCGCGGTTGTTTTTGCATTAAAGACTTGGAGGCACTACTTATATGGGTCAAAAGTATTATATATACCGACCACAAAAGTCTTCAACACATATTTAATCAGAAACAACTGAATATGAGGCAGCGTAGGTGGATTGAATTGTTGAATGATTATGACTTTGAGATTCGTTACCACCCGGGGAAGGCAAATGTGGTAGCCGACACCTTGAGCAGAAAGGACAGAGAACCCATTCGAGTAAAATCTATGAATATAATAATTCACACTAACCTTACTACTCAAATAAAGGAGGCGCAACAAGGAGTTTTAAAAGAGGGAAATTTAAAGGATGAAATACCCAAAGGATCGGAGAAGCATCTTAATATTCGGGAAGACGGAACCCGGTATAGGGCTGAAAGAGTTTGGGTACCAAAATTTGGAGATATGAGAGAAATGGTACTTAGAGAAGCTCATAAAACCAGATACTCAATACATCCTGGAATGGGGAAGATGTACAAGGATCTTAAGAAAAATTTTTGGTGGCCAGGTATGAAAGCCGATATTGCTAAATATGTAGGAGAATGTTTGACGTGTTCTAAGGTCAAAGCTGAACATCAGAAACCATCAGGTCTACTACAACAACCTGAAATCCCGGAATGGAAATGGGAAAACATTACTATGGATTTTATTACTAAATTGCCAAGGACTGCAAGTGGTTATGATATTATTTGGGTAATAGTTTATCGTCTCACCAAGTCAGCACACTTCCTGCCAATAAGAGAAGATGACAAGCTGGAGAAGTTAGCACGACTGTATTTGAAGGAAGTCGTCTCCAGACATGGAATACCAATCTCTATTATCTCTGATAGGGATGGCAGATTTATTTCAAGATTCTGGCAGACATTACAGCAAGCATTAGGAACTCGTCTAGACATGAGTACTGCCTATCATCCACAAACTGATGGGCAGGGCGAAAGGATGATACAAACACTTGAAGACATGCTACGAGCATATGTTATTGATTTCCGAAACAGTTGGGATCGACATCTACCGTTAGCAGAATTTTCCTACAACAACAGCTATCATTCAAGCATTGAGATGGCGCCGTTTGAAGCACTTTATGGTAAAAAGTGCAGGTCTCTGATTTGTTGGAGTGAAGTGGGGGATAGATAGATTACGGGTCCGGAGATAATACAAGAAACTACGGAGAAGATCATCCAAATCCAACAACGGTTGAAAACCGCCCAAAGTCGACAAAAGAGCTACGCTGACATTAAAAGAAAAGATATAGAATTTGAAATTGGAGAGATGGTCATGCTTAAAGTTGCACCTTAGAAAGGCGTTGTTCGATTTGGTAAACGATGGAAATTAAATCCAAGGTATATTGGACCATTCAAGATTATTGATCGTGTCGGACCAGTAGCTTACCGACTTGAGTTACCTCAACAACTCGCGGCTGTACATAACAGTTTCCACGTCTCGAATTTGAAGAGATGTTTTGCTAAAGAAGATCTCACTATTCCATTAGATGAAATCCAAATCAACGAAAAACTTCAATTCATCGAAGAACCCGTTGAAATAATGGATCGTGAGGTTAAAAGACTTAAGCAAAATAAGATACCAATTGTTAAGGTTCGATGGAATGCTTGTAGAGGACTCGAGTTCACCTGGGAACAAGAAGATCAGATGAAGAAGAAATACCCACATTTATTTCCAGAAGATACGTCAACACCTCCAACTGCTTAAAATTTCGGGACGAAATTTATTTAACGGGTAGGTACTGTAGTGACCCGAACTTTTCCATGTTTATATATATATATATATATATATATATATATATATATATATATATATATATATATTAAATGAAATTGTTATTTACATGATTAAGTGTTTCCAACATGTTAAGCAATCAAACTTGTTAAGACTTGATTAATTGAAATAGGGTTCATATAGACAATTGACCACCCAAGTTGACCGGTGATTCACGAACGTTAAAACTTGTAAAAAAACTATATGATGACATATATATGGATATATATATATATATATAGTTAACATGATATTATGATAAGTAAACATATCATTAAGTATATTAACAATGAACTACATATGTAAAAGCAAGACTACTAACTTAATGATTTTGAAACGAGACATATATGTAACGATTATCGTTGTAACGACATTTAACGTATATATATATCATATTAAGAGATATTCATACATCATAATATCATGATAATATAATAATTTAAAATCTCATTTGATATTATAAACATTGGGTTAACAACATTTAACAAGATCGTTAACCTAAAGGTTTCAAAACAACACTTACATGTAACGACTAACGATGAGTTAACGACTCAGTTAAAATGTATATACATGTAGTGTTTTAATATGTATTCATAAACTTTTGAAAGACTTCAAGACACTTATCAAAATACTACTACTTAACAAAAATGCTTACAATTACATCCTCGTTCAGTTTCATCAACAATTCTACTCATATGCACCCGTATTCGTACTCGTACAATACACAGCTTTTAGATGTATGTACTATTGGTATATACACTCCAATGATCAGTTCTTAGTAGCCCATGTGAGTCACCTAACATATGTGGGAACCATCATTTGGCAACTAGCATGAAATATCTCATAAAATTACAAAAATATGAGTAATCATTCATGACTTATTTACATGAAAACAAAATTACATATCCTTTATATCTAATCCATACACCAACGACCAAAAACACCTACAAACACTTTCATTCTTCAATTTTATTCATCTAATTGATCTCTCTCAAGTTCTATCTTCAAGTTCTAAGTGTTCTTCATAAATTCTACAAGTTATAGTTTCATAAAATCAAGAATACTTACAAGTTTGCTAGCTTACTTCCAATCTTGTAGAGTGATCATCCAACCTCAAGAAATCTTTCTTATTTACAGTAAGATATCTTTCTAATACAAGGTAATACTCATATTCAAACTTTGGTTCAATTTCTATAACTATAACAATCTTATTTCGAGTGGAAATCTTACTTGAACTTGTTTTTGTGTCATGATTCTGCTTCAAGAACTTTCAAGCCATCCAAGGATCCTTTAAAGCTAGATCCATTTTTCTCATTTTCAGTAGATTTATCCAGAAAACTTGAGGTAGTAATGATGTTCATAGCATCATTCGATTCATACATATAAAGCTATCTTATTCGAAGGTTTAAACTTGTAATCACTAGAACATAGTTTAGTTAATTCTAAACTTGTTCGCAAACAAAAGTTAATCCTTCTAACTTGACTTTTAAAATCAACTAAATACATGTTATATATCTATATGATATGCTAACTTAATGATTTAAAACCTGGAAACACGAAGAACACTGTAAAACCGGACATACGCCGTCGTAGTAACACCGCGGGCTGTTTTGGGTTAGTTAATTAAAAACTATGATAAACTTTGATTTAAAAGTTGTTCTATTGGAAAAATGATATTTCTTATGAACATGAAACTATATCCAAAAATCATGGTTAAACTCAAAGTGGAATTATGTTTTCTAAAACGGTCATCTAGACGCCGTTCTTTCGACTGAAATGACTACCTTTACAAAAAAGACTTGTAACTTATATTTCCGACTATAAACCTATACTTTTTATGTTTAGATTCATAAAATAGAGTTCAATATGAAACCATAGCAATTTGATTCACTCTAAACGGATTTAAATTGAAGAAGTTATGGGTAAAACAAGATTGGATAATTTTTCTTGTTGTAGCAACGTGAAAATTGGTAACAAATCTATATTAATCATATACTAGCTAACTTATATTGTATTATACATGTATTCTAATATATATGTAATCTTGGGATACCATAGATACGTATGCAAATGTTTTGACATATCATATCGACCCATGTGTATATATTATTTGGAACAACCATAGACACTCTATATGCAGTAATGTGGGAGTTAGCTATACAGGGTTGAGGTTGATTCCAAAAATATATATACTTTGAGTTGTGATCTAGCCTGAGACGTGTATACACTGGGTCGTGGATTGATTCAAGATAATATATATCAATTTTTTTTCTGTACATCTAATGTTGGACAAGTAGTTGTAGGTTACTAACGAGGACAACTGACTTAATAAACTTAAAACATCAAAATGCATTAAAAGTGTTGTAAATATATTTTGAACATACTTTGATATATATGTACATATTTGTTATAGGTTCGTGAATCGACCAGTGGCCAAGTCTTACTTCCCGACGAAGTAAAAATCTGTGAAAGTGAGTTATAGTACCACTTTTAAAATCTAATATTTTTGGGATGAGAATACATGCAGGTTTTATAAATGATTTACAAAATAGACACAAGTACGTGAAACTACATTCTATGGTTGAATTATCGAAATCGAATATGCCCCTTTTTATTAAGTCTGGTAATCTAAGAATTATGGAACAGACACCATAATTGAAGCGAATCCTAAAGATAGATATATTGGGCCTAATAAACTCCATCCAAAGTACCGGATGCTTTAGTACTTCAAAATTTATATCATATCCGAAAGGTGTCCCAGAATGATGGTGATATTCTTATATATGCATCTTGTTAATGTTGGTTACCAGGTGTTCACCATATGAATGATTTTTATCTTTATGTATGGGATGCGTATTGAAATATGAAATCTTGTGGTCTATTGTTACGATTTGATATATATATATATATAGGTTAAACCTATAACTCACCAACATTTTTGTTGACGTTTAAAGCATGTTTATTCTCAGGTGAATACTAAGAGCTTCCTCTGTTGCATACTAAAATAAGGACAAGATTTGGAGTCCATGTTTGTATGATATTGTGTAAAAACTGCATTCAAGAAACATATGTCGATGTAATATATTTTATTGTAAACCATTATGTAATGGTCGTGTGTAAACAATATATTTTAGATTATCATTATTTAATAATCTACGTAATGCTTTTGAAACCTTTATTGATAAAATAAAGGTTATGGTTGTTTTAAAAAATGAATGTAGTCTTTGAAAAACGTCTCATATAGAGGTCAAAACCTAGCATCGAAATCAATTAATATGGAACGTTTATAATCAATATGAACGGGACATTTCAGATGTGGTATATATATGTATACATACGTGTTATGTCCTTTCGTCTCGTTGTTTAACCTATTCCGTTTTATAGAATGAAGATGAGAAACGGACCCGATAATGATAATGGAGGTACGAGCGAGGACTCCGAATTCACGGCCAAGGTTGAGGCTATCTTTAAACGTCAAAAGGCAGAGTTTCTCGAGGACGTTAGGAAGATGTTCCTAGATTCAATTGACGAACAAGTAGTTTATCTCGTTAAAGAGCAAATTAAGGCCGTTCTTCACGAAGATAATGTGGGAAGGCGGGACTTCTACTATAAGAATTTCAAGGATTTTCAACCTCCCACCTTTGAAGGTGAAAGAGACCCTCTTAAGAGTGCAAGTTGGATCTTCGATATGGAGGGGGGTTTCCGTACTTGTGAATGCCCTCTCGATAAGAAGATAAGGTACAGGTGTAGTATGTTGAGGGGCGATGCCAAGTTGTGGTGGGACGCGAAAATCCAACTTTATGGTGAAGAGCAATGCATGGAATTCACTTGGGATGAATTCAAGGCAGAATTTTTCAAAGAGTACCAAACCTCAGCCGATCTTACAAGGCTTAAGGACGAGTTGCGTTCCTTGAGGCAAGGGTCGATGGATTTGAATACTCTCAAGTCCGTTTTCTTGTCAAAAACCCAATTTTGCCCGGAGTATGTCGGGAATGATAAAATGTTGAAGGAAGACTTCTATCGAATCTTGAACGACAACTACCAAGAGAAGATTAATGTGACCGTGGTGAAGACTTTTGATGAGTTGTTTGATATGGCCAAAGGTTTTGAGGCACTCGTGTTGAGAAAGAGTGGCTTTACTTTTGGCAAAAAAAAGATGGAAGGTTCGAGCCATTCGAAATTTTCAAACAAAAAGAATAAGAAGAGTTCCAGAAATGTTGGTAGTGGAAAGAAGGGTGCTTCCGGGGATTTTTCTTATTCGTGCTACAATTGTAGACAAAAGGGTCACATGGATTGAGATTGTCCGAATCTATCCTCCGCAAACAAACTCACTTATTTCAATTGTAATAAAGAAGGGCACCGAAGGACGGAGTGTCCCGATTTGCGCAATGATAATGTTAAGCGGCTAGAGAAGGCGGCGGGTACGGCTAGGGGACGTAATTATTTGATGACTAATGATGACGCCAAGCAATCCAATGAAGTCGTCTCAGGTACTTTCATGGTTAACTTTAATCCGGTACGGATACTTTTTGATAGTGGTGCAAATTTTTCGTTTGTGTCTCCTAGATTTGTGCCTAAGTTAAATAAACCGCTAGCTAAGTTAAGTCATCCGGTAGAATTCGAAATAGCGGATGGTAAGACGGTGCTAGGGGTTGATGTTTGTAAAAATTGTAATGTCGTATTTGGTGTCGAAACCTTTAAAATTGATCTCATCCCGATGACTTTGGGTGAGTTCGATATTGTTGTTGGTATGGATTGGTTCGATCGTTATAGAGCTGATATTGCATGCCATGATAAGTTCATTCGTGTAAAAGCCCCAAGTGGGGGAGAGTTAATTATTCATGGTGATAAGCAAAGAAGACTTGTGCCGATATGCACTTATGCACGGGCACGTCGTTTCCTTGTTAGTGGTGGCATGGCTTTTCTTGCCCATATTGTTGATACTCGTGAAGAACCACTATCCATTCGTGAAATTCCGATGGTTAATGAATTTGAAGACGTTTTTTCGGATGAGTTACCGGGTGTTCTGACGGAAAGACAAGTTGAATTTCACATTGAGTTGGTTTCGGGGGCTACCCCCATTGCTAAAACTCCTTATCGTTTAGCGCCGACAGAAATGCAAGAATTGTTAAATCAAACCCAAGAGTGGCTCGAGAAGGGTTTTATTCGACCGAGTGCTTCTCCATGGGGCGCTCCGGTTTTATTCGTGAAGAAGAAGGATGGTAGTATGCGGATGTGCATTGATTATCGGGAGTGAAACAAAGTGACGATCAAGAATCGTTATCCATTGCCTAGGGTTGACGATTTGTTTGACCAACTCCAAGGTGCGACGTGTTTCTCTAAAATTGACCTATGGTCCGGCTATCACCAAATGCGGGTCCGTGAGGAAGATATTGAGAAAACGGCTTTTCAAACTCGTTATGGGCATTTTGAAACTGTAGTTATGCCTTTCGGTCTTACGAATGCACCGGCGGCATTCATGGATCTTATGAACTGAGTGTGCCAACCTATGTTGGACAAGTCGGTAATTGTGTTCATTGCCGACATACTTGTCTATTTGAAGAGTATGAAGGAACATGAACCTCATTTACGTGGTGTGTTGAATACGTTACGGAAGGAGAAGTTGTATGCTAAATTCTCCAAATGTGAATTTTGGCTAAGGGAAGTTCAATTCCTTGGCCATATTGTGAACAAAGATGGTATTCAAGTAGATCCGGGGAAGATAGAGACGGTGAAGAGTTGGGGACGACTGACTATGCCTACGGAAATCCGAAGTTTTCTCAAATTGGCCGGTTATTATTGTCGGTTTATCCAAGACTTTTCTAATATTGCTTCTCCATTGACAAAATTGACGAGAAAGAACGCTAGATTTAATTGGGAAAACGAGCAAGAGATCCTTTCCAATTGTTAAAAGAGAAGTTGTGTCAAGCTCTGGTGTTAGTATTGCTGGAAGGGATAGAAGACATGATGGTTTATTGTTATGCTTCTTTGAATGGGCTCGGGTGTGTTCTAATGCAAAGAGGTAAAGTCATCGCTTATGCCTCTCGACAAATGAAAGAACACGAAACGAGATATCCGACTCATGATCTTGAGTTGGCGGCGGTTGTGCATACGTTGAAAATTTGGCGCCACTACTTGTATGGTGTCATGTGTATGATTTATTCGGATCACAAGAGTTTGAAACATCTTTTTGATCAACGAGATTTGAATTGTCGTCAAAGTAGATGGATGGATGTGGTAAAGGATTATGATTGTGAAATACTTTACCTTCTGTGTAAGGCGAACGTTGTCGCGGATGCGTTGAGTCGAAAGAGTCAACATCTGATGATACGAGTAGGATCGTTAAATTTGATTATTACTAACGATTTTCTTGTGAAGCTTGGTGAGATTCAAATTGAGGCTTTTGTTAACAATAAGCATGAGGAACGAATCGTGAGGCAAACAGAGTCTATTACTTTAGGTCCGCATGGTTTGTTGTCTTTTCAAGGAAGAGTGTGGGTGCCTAGAATGGGAGATTTCTGACAAGTGCTACTTGATGAGGCACATAAGTCAAAGTATTCCATTCATCCGGGCACGACAAAAATGTATCTTGATTTAAAGAAGGAGTATTAGTGGCCGGGCATGAAACGTGATGTTGTTAAGTATGTTGAACAATGCGTCACGTGTGTACAAGTTAAAGCCTAACATCAAAAGCCGTATTGTATGTTACAATTGTTGGAAATCCCGAAATAGAAATGGGAGCACATTACCATGGATTTCATTACAAAGTTACCAAAGACGGCGAGAACCCAATTTGATTCAATTTGGGTGATAGTTGACCGCTTGACAAAAAGTGCCTTGTTTCTTCCCATTCGGGAAGCGATATCGCCAGAGACCTTGGCTAAGTTGTTTATCAAGGAAGTGATATCGAGACACGGGGTTCCTATATCTATTATTTCGGATCGAGATACCCGTTTCACATCTCGGTTTTGGGAAAAGTTTCATGAAGATATGGGTACACAATTGAAATTGAGCACGGCGTACCATCCTCAAATGGACGGTCAAACCGAATGTATGAATCAAACATTGGAGGATATGTTGCGGGCGTGTATTATTGATTTCGTTGGTAGTTGGGATGAGCACTTACCCTTGGTGGAATTCTCATAAAATAATAGTTTTCATACTAGTATCAGGATGCCACCTTATGAGATACTTTATGGGCGTAGGTGTCGAACTCCTATTTGCTGGGGTGAAGTGGGTCAAAGAGAAATCGGGAGTACCGATTTGGTTTTCGAGACGAATAGCAAGATTGATATGATTCGGGCTCATTTGAAAAAGGCTCAAGATAGACAAAAATCTTATGCCAATAAATGTAGATGACCAATTGAGTTCCAAGAAGGTGACATGGTGCTGCTTAAGGTTTCTCCATAGAAAGGTGTAATTCGGTTTCAAAAACGGGAAAAGTTAGCTCCTTGGTTCATTGGGCCTTTTAAAATTTTAGCTCGTGTTGGTGAAGTTGCGTATCGTTTGAAGTTACCCGAAGAGCTTGCGGGGATCCATAATACGTTTCATGTTTCCCATCTCCGTAAGTGTCTTGCGGAGGATTCATCATGGGTGCCTTTAGACGAGATTGAGCTAAACAATAAGTTAGAGCATATTGAGGAGCCGATTGCTATACTCGATGAGAAGGTCAAAAAGTTGAGAAATAAAGAGGTGAGGACTTTTAAGGTCCAATGGCGTCGTAGTAAAGGTTTCGAGTTTATGTGGGAACCCGAAGAATTCATTTTGGTGTATCTTCCTGCTTGTCATGTGGCTTGGATTGCGAGGACGCAATACGATCCAAGTGGGGGAGAGTTGTAAGACCCAAGTTCAAAATGTACACTTTTGTATATATAAAAGCTGGCAGCCAGGTTTTTCTGTTTTGGGCCGCGGTGCGGCCTAAAGGCCCGTGACGCGGCTAGTGTCTGGTGGGCCAGCCTTTTTCTTTTAGATATTTTAAAAGGGGATTTTTGGTAAATTCACTTGGGGGATGAATTTAAAGCCCCAAGATCAAATCTAGATCTTTATTCACTCCATTTTCAACCACCTCTTCCCTTCCACATAAATTCTAGAGAGAGAGAGAAGGTTTCTAGTGTGAGAAAGCTCAATCAAGGAAGGAAGAAGCTTGTTTCGGGTTAAAGTGCAAGTCTTAAAGTCGTGCATCTCGTTAATAGCTACGTTTTGATTGTGGTGGTAAGTCTTAACCTTGATTTCCTTACTTTAATTAGTTAAGGGTAAGGGTTTGGGTTAGTGATGAACATAAAACCCATTTGTTAGTGATTTGGGGGGGTTTTAGGTAAGTTTGGGTCATGAGGACTCAAAGATGACTAACTTAGGGTTTTGAAATATTAAATGTGTTTATGGGTCTTAAATGGGTAGTGAAAGCAGTAGCACACTATGTTGTTGAGTCTTTTGGTGTTATTTGGGTTGTGGGTGAACCAAATGGGTGTGTTAACTTTGAAACTGGTCAAACGAGTCTTTGATGACCTAAGTTGGTTAATGTGTGTGAAAATGCGATAACCTTGTGTAAAAAGTGTATTAAGACCATATTTGGCTAGTGTTAGGGTTTTGGCGAAGTTGACCCAAATATTAGGGTTAAGAGTGGAAATGGGTCGGAATTTGCACTATAGCTCAAAATGACACTAGGATGGTAAGTGAGTTGGTTGACCAACTTGAGTTGTGATTGATTATATGCATAATGTAATAGGTACGTTACATTTAAGGTTACAAGCTCGGTTATCTTTCACAAAAGGCTCTAAGGTGAGTGGAATAATTATATGCGTAGGTATATATAGTATTTATTTGTGTAGCGTGAGATGTGAAGTGTCGATGTGCTAAGACACCACGTTCACATGACGAGTGAAGTGTCGATGTGTTAAGACACCACTCCAAGTAATGTAGTGAGTGAAGTGTCGATGTGTTAAGACGCCACTCTAAGCAATGTAACGAGTGAAGTGTCGATGTGTTAAGACACCACTCGGGGTGAAGTATTGACGTGTTAAGATGCCACCACAAGTAAGATGAAGAGTGAAGTGTCGATGTGTTAAGGAAGCACTCGAGGTGAAGTATCGACGTGTTAAGATGCCACCTCAAGTAAAATGAAGAGTGAAGTGTCGACGTGTTAAGACGTCACTCGGGGTAAAGCATCGACATGTTAAGATGCCACTCGTGGGATTAGTGTACGACGTTTTAAGTACTCTAATGGTTGTTACGAACACCGAAGGGAAATTCGAGTACCATTCCTTGTGCTATTGGTTAACCATGGTTATTGTGTTATAGCATAAGCATATTATATTGTCCGAGTTATATATATGCTATTGTGGTGCTAGCTTGTGGTATTGGAGGTTAATAGCTTTGTATTAGAGATGATAAGCTAATTGTGTGGCTAGCTTGTATGCGGTATGTGTGAAAGTGTTTGCAAGTAGGTATATTATATATGTATGTGTATAATTATTGCATTCACTAAGCGTTAGCTTACCCTCTCGTTGTTTACCTTTTTAGGCTCTGGCGTGGATAAGGGCAAAGGTATTCGGTTGAATTAGTGACTCTCGGGGGATTTAGCATTTGGAACTTCGACCAAGTTATGGGTAGTTTAAACCCCAAACACCATGCTCTAAGTGTCGTTTGGAAGTTAAACTTTTTGTGGTCGAAACTTATATTTGAATTGTAATGAGCGAATGATGCTCGGTGGTCAAATATATGAACGGGAGTCTTAAAACATGTAAACTTTTGCTTATTGATGTGGCGTGAAGCCTTTTGAAATGTTGGTTCTCGCACTTGTGGAAATTGGCACTTGTGTGACTTTATTAAGTAAGAATCTGCAACAGAGGTAAGCCGCGCCGCGGCCCTTATGGGCGCGCCGCGGGATAAGGCATATTTTGGATGTCGAGGGTTTTATTGGTCCTGACTTCCTGAAAGTGAGTTAAGCCGCGCCGCGGCTGGGTAGACCGCACCGCGGGTTAAGCCTGATAGGCAGGCCTGCCTTGTTTAAAAAAAAAAATATTCTCGTGTCGATTTCGAGTTGGGTCGTTACATTTGATTACTTATTTCTTGACGACTTCTTAAATCATAGGGTTGACCCTTCTTTGCCTCTGAACTGATGGTTTGAAATCATCTTCCATGAAAATCTTGTGGGTGCAATAGTTGGGGCTGATTCCTTTTATGTCGGAGATCTTCCAGGAAATTGCCTTCTTATGTGATTTCAAAACTTGAATCAACTTCGCCTTCTCTTGTGGCGTGAGGTCTTTTGAGATGATTACAGGGAGTTGCAATTCTCCTTCTAAGAATGCATACTCCAGATTGTCGGGTAACTTCTTTAATTCCAATTTCGGAGGTTCCTCGATAGATGGCTTTATCCTAGCTATCTCCTTTCGGTCTAACGAGTCATACTTCTCCTGGAATTCTGATTCTTCAGTAGCGATCACTAATGCTATCTGTTCTTCATTTATGGAAATTGTCCTTCTTAATACTTCCTCTTCAGAAACGTCTTTCTTAGTTTCGAAGGTAGGTTCGGGAATTTCCTCACAGTCCTCCTTTGACTGGGGTTCCTGATATACCAGAATGAAATCTGTTTCTTCATTTGGTCTTCTCCTTAATAGAGGTAAAGGAATGCCTTATCGTAACGGTGCTATTTGAGTAGTCTTATCAAGAAAATTACTTTCAGAGAGGGGAGATTTGTGTTGACTAAGGTTTATGGCTGAATGGTTGTCGAGATTTCCTTCAGGAGGTGTAAAGAACAGATCCTTAGAAATTTGATCTTGACTAGATATAGCCATGGTCTCTTCTAGGTATTCGTTGACGAGTTCTTGAAAAGAATCAGAGAGATTTACATCCTCTTCTCTAGGATGGTTCATGAGACGATCAACATTGAATGTGATTTCTTCTCCTCCAACCCTTAATTTCAATGATTTCTCGTGGTTACGGCCTTGGCAGTATTTAGGAATGGTCCGCCAAGAATGAGTGGGACCTTCGTGTCTTCCTCAATATCCATAATGATGAAATCGACGGGAAATGCGAACTTATCCACTCTAACTAGGACATCATCAGCTATTCCCCGAGGAATCTTAACTGATCTGTCCGCGAGTTGGATAGTCATTCTGGTAGGCCTTAAGTCATTTAATCCTAGCTTTTTGAATAACGAATAGGGCATTAGGTTTACACTGGCTCCTAAGTCTGCTAACGCATTGCTAATTTGGACATCTTGCAGGTAGCAAGGTACCGTAAATCTTCATGTATCTCCTAACTTAGGGGAAATTCCATGTTGTAACACTAACTGATAACTCCTAAATTATACATGTTTTTGAATACATTTTGAGGAGTTATTTGGACATTTTAAAGTCATTTTGATACTAAAACACACAAAAATGGGTAAAAATGAAGAAAAGATATTTTTAATGTTTTGTTGAGAAATGTGTTAAAACAGGACAAAAACAGGAAAAAGGAAGTAAGTGTTGAAGAAATGCTGAAAATTCGCGTGCTGCCACCGTTTTGGTCATATCTTGAGCATCCGGACTCCGTTTCTGACGAGCCACCTGTCAAAACGACTGCAAGACAAAAATCTACAATATAATGGAGGAATCCGCCAGCTTGGTTAAAAGGAAGCCGCCGGCGTGGCCAAAGGAAGCCGCCGACATTGGTCAAAAAGTCAACATTTTGCCCGGGCACGTTTTTCTTGGCCTCCAAGCTCAGATCTGAAATGAAGCTGCCGGCTTGACACGAAGTCGCTGTCTTGGCATGAAGCCTCCGACTTGGACCTAAAACGCATTTTCTTAAGCGTAACGATCAAGTTTTGATTGGAGAACAAGTCACCGCCATGGGAAGCCGCCGGCTTGGCACGAAGCCGCCAGCTTGGCCACCGTCCTAGAATACTATAAATACTGGCTGAATTCTATAGTTTTCAATGTACCTTTTCATTATATCTCTCTCTAGTTTTGAATTTCTTTAGTTTTAGGGTTAGTTTAGGTTTTTTTTTTCAATGTAAAGTCATTCTCTTGCATTGGATTCAAGGTTTAATTCAAGTTAATGCAGTTTTTCTTATTCCTCTTTAAGGTATAATCTTATTTACTTTATCACATCTTCTTAATTATGTCTTTATTTACTGTTATCTACTTCTGTTCATCTCCAACTATGAACTAAACGTTCATAGTGGTTACTTGGACAAAAACTGTGAACATCTGGGAAAACAGATGAAGCCGCTGGATTCCTCAGTCCAAGCCGCCGACTTGACTGAGCCAAGCCGCCGGCTTCGTGCTTCAGTTCGTACGGTTCTGGTTCATTTCCAGATCTGTATGTTCATATTTCTGTGATGATCATTTAAACTATTTATATCTGTCATGATTAAATAACTTGTTTGCCATGCTTAATGATTAAATATTATGAATCTAGAATTAACTAGTCATTGATTCTATGATCTTATATTCGATTCATATCACTTGTTTAGATCTAGTCCATCAAATATAGTGTTTGGGTTGCATGCAACTAAGGTAAACATCATTGGTAGTTATACAATTAGTTGAACTTGAATCACACTTATATAATAGAATTCATTATTGTTAGGCTTAATCAAAGATCCTTTGTTTATGTGTGTTTAATTGTCAATTGCATGAGAACTTGATTAAGATTAACTTTCACCTAGTAACTTGAGTTGATCTGATTAAGTTTATTAGCTTATATAATTTGTCAGTCTAATTAAATGTTGCCTTGGATCCACATCAGGTTTAGGTAATATTTATCATGTGATTATTTAAATGCCATGAATGAAGACATTAGCTATGAACATCACTTAGTTAATGTATGCTTTAGGTAATACCTTATAAATGATATGCGACATTTAGCTTAACCTTTTAGGGATAATGATTGGTCTATGATTGTTATCTTGCTATTTGTTAATATAAGTTATGAAATAATTAATACAATTCCCTTATGATTCACATGTCCTTGTAATCGCTTCTCTTTTATAATTGTTTATCTTAAATCTTTACTTTCTTGCTTTATTATTTTGTTATTTTGTTTATCTTCAATCATCTATTTCTTAAGATATAAGAATCAACAACCTTAAAAACACATAAAATCTATCTTTAGTTCTTTAATAAGAACTAAACTATCTTATAATAAGCAACTCTTATCTGCTTCCACACTCTCTTGGGACGATAACCTAAAATACTACATCTGACCGGGTTTTGTTGCTCGTTAGGGTGTTAAAGTGTATTAATAAAGGTTTAATAAATTTAAAAGTTGAAGAATAAGCTAAGCACTACTGCACACACTTTCAACACGTCACTAACGAACATTCTTCACTTAAGGGCAAGCTAACTATCTCTCTTAATCTCTCTTTGTTTGAAAGCAGTTCTTTGAAAAATTTAGCGCAGTTTGGCATTTCTACTAAAGCATCTGCTAGTCGTACATTCAAATGCAAATTCTTAATAATATCCCAATAATTAGCGAATTGTGCTTCTTGTTTTTCCTTCCTAAGCCTACCTGGGAAAGGTATGCGAGCGCGCGGAATAATTTCTGGAGCCTTAGGAGAGATAGGTTCCGGTGGATTGACAACTGGGTCAATTGGCACAGGTTCCTTATCAGAAAAATCTTGTATAGGTATATTGACAGTTGTTTCCTTCTCTCCTCTAGTAATCACTAGGGCATCAAACTCACTGCACTCTATTTCAACTTTAGTGGTTAAACGTTTAAACGTAAGCTTAAAATTAGTGATTAATTCTTCAAAAGTCTTTATCAAGGTGTCGAACTTATTCTGACATTCTATGACTTGAAGGTTTATCGTGTATTGCTTTTTCATAAATTCAACTAAAATTTTCTTAGAGTGGAGAGTAGGTTTGTGCAACGGGGAGATTATATTATGATTCGAGCTATTTTGATGTTAGTGTGCCCATCTAGGGTAAGGATACCTTAGATTGGTTCTGGTAGCATCGGGGTTTCTAGGAATTGGTAAACTTTGAAGAGTGAGGGTGAGATCATGTAACCTGGTTTCCAGCATCTTTACAGTATGAGCGAAGACGTCATCCTTCTCAGCAACTTCATTACTCCAATCTTCCTATTGTGTGGCTATTGTATCCAAGAGATTCCATGCTTCATCTGCTGTTCGGGACATGAAATTGCCTTGCGAGGCCATGTCTAGGAGAGACTTATCATCCTTGGTCAAACCATTGTAAAGCGTACCGATTATGTCTGCCTGACTTAACGAATGATTCGGACATCTTTTAAGCATCATCATTATTCTATTCCATGCTAGACACAATGACTCGTTTTCTTTTTGAGAAAAGTTTGTGATGTCATTTCGTAAACAGGTTTGCAGGGAGGGTGGATAAAATTTGTTTAGAAATTTAGTGGCTAGATCCTCCCATGAATGGATTGAATTCGGGTTAAGTTCGTCAAACCATGCTAAAGCGTGTGCAGAAAGTGAATATTGAAAAAGATGAAGTTTCAAAATGTTTTTCTCGTTTTCTTCCTTCTTAAAAAAGTCAACCAGACTGATAAATTTGTTTAAGTGAAAGTTTAGATCGTCAGTCGGTAATCCTTGAAATTTACAGATCATACTGACTAGTTTAATCATGTGTAAACTGATTTCAGGAATTCCTTCGGTTCCTAAGGTGATTGGTCCTCCTCTTTCCTCTAAGCATGACTTATGCATAGAAGCAAGGGTATCTTGTTGTTCCCTTTTTTAGATTTTCTGTTTAAAAATACTTAAAGGTAACTTTTAGAAAATATTAATTTTACTAAAAGGATCGATAATTTAATAAAAACAATTATTCTTGAAGTTCGGTCGCTAACCAAATCGGATATATTAACTGATAGGATTTCTTACAGATTACTTGTATTGAGGTGGCCATGCCGACTACGGAGAGGCAGGATCATTTTGGTTCCAATATAATTGGAGACTGTTCGAAAAATCCAACAACCAAGTCCATGTATAATTGTCTTTCTTAGACACCACCAAACAACACTTTTATCTGTTTAAAATCTTTCTCAATCAAAATATTCGATCCCCGACAGCGGCGCCAAGAAAAGCTCACAGTGATATGCCACTAATGGACGGTTTTATTTGTGCGGTGTTGTAAGGCCGCAGGATGTTTGGTTCGGTAGCACACAGTAACTTCGTTTATTTATATTGTGCGGGGTCTAAATTAACTTTTACTTTCTAAGGTGTAGAAGGCATAAGTTAACCTAGTGTCGTGTTTTTTTTATGGATTAACGAATTGAAGATCAAGTGGATAATTGTCTTTTAGTTAAATTACCTGGATAAAAGATAGTAGCTGGTTTTAGCTAAAAGTACTAAGTGCAGAAAAGTAAATAAATGGAAGGATATCCGGAGTATGCAGATTAGGGAAATGTTGACCAAGATATCAGTGTTGGGTTAGGGAAAGGTAATTATGCATATGTTATGACTATACTTGGACTGATGTAAATCTGGTTGGATGAGCCAATTACACATACCTACTTGTCTCTGAACTCTCGGAGTTCTCTTTGAGCAGTGAGAAGTATGTGACTTGGTCGTATAATTGAATGGTAACTATACCTCGGAGGTTATCCTTAGTAAAGTACTAGGTTTATTAGTGAGTTAAGCTCTAATCCTAACCCTCGTTATTAGTTTAGTTAACTGAATAACAACGTGCTGTGTTGATTGAACACTGATCACAAACGGAAGGAATCTGTCGGTTTAAGTTGGCAAAACCTTAAATGAAAACTAACAACCATTTCATCATACTAATGAGATCATATCAATTCAAACCTTATATAGCATTACAGTTGATATACTGATAGTAAAGCAGATAGAAACCTAATGAATACCTAAACAGTTGATATGACTAAGTCCTAAGGCAACAATCAAACAAGAACATGCAATAGGCTTGGGTCACACAGTGAAAGCACTAACTAGATCTTAACAGCTCCTTAGAAGTCTCTTCAGAATAGTTAATAGGCATACTAGGTCATTCATGTCTCAATTCCTAAGTTCCGTGTCCTAAAAGCGCATTAAATGCCTCTCGGGAACTCCGACCATACCGAGTTCATAGAATCTTCAGATACAGTATAACCAGGGGTCTTAATCCTATGAAGTAGATAAGTTCATATAGGTGGACAAGTCTTGATCACAAACTAGGTTGGTCAATCCTTAAGATGCTAGCATACAGATCTATCAGACTTCATATTTCAGTATTATAACAGTAATAGTACTAAATTAACATAATTACGCTAACCCAAACTTCTATCATGGCAACATACATATTAGTTAAGTTATCATGGTAATATCGGAACGCATTATTAAACATAAAAAGTAAGAACACATGTTTAATACAAAAGACAAGCGATTCGGATAAAAACCTGAAAAGGCCGAAGAAATCAGCCCGAGATCGCAGGGACTCGCCGAGATATCCTCCGGAAAATAAAAGCTAAGCTAACTACTACTAAAAACTAACTAAAAGCTTGAAAATATGAAATGAATTACAAATTGAGTGTGTGTTGAAATGGATTGAGAAAGCCCTTTAAATAGACTTGGATTTTGCCTGCAAACGGCTGGCAGGCCATTTAGCAAGCCGTTTGGCAAGCCGTTTGCAGGGCCCGTTTGCCCGTTTAAGGTGCTCGTTTGCTCTGACCGTTTGGCAGGATGTTTGCCATACTCGCAAGTCATTTGGCAAGCCATATGCTAGGCCGTTTGCTATGCCTGGTCAGCTTGATTTCACTGGATCGTAACTTGATTTCTTGTCTTTCACCGTTTTCGCTCTAGAATCTTCGTTTTAGCTCCGTTTTACTTGATTCTTTTTGCATCGCCTTTGTAATTACTTAATCTATAAAATCAACCGAAAAAGCGATAATTTTGCCGACAAAGTTTAAATCTTTATTGTTGTAGGGCTTAATATTTGGGATAAAAATGTGACTTTTTGGCCGATATCAATTACATTTATATATACATATATTGAAGCAACCCGTCCTCATACATAAGGATGAATACAATAACATATGGTTACATTGAGAGGTATTTGACCTCTATATGATACATTTTACAAACATTGCATTCGTTTTTAAAAGACAAACTTTCATTACATCGAAAGTTGACAGGTATGCATAACATTTCATAATATCCAACTATAAATGACCTATTCCGTCATTTACTTAATAATAATCTTTATTGAACTCAATGACTTGATTGCAACGTCTTTTAAAATATGCCATGAATGACTCCAAGTAATATCTTTAAAATGGGCAAATGCACAGCGGAAGATTTCTTTCAAACCTGAGAATAAACATGCTTTCAAGTGTCAACCAAAAGGTTGGTGAGTTCATAGGTTTATCATAAATAATCATTTCAATATTTTTAATAGACCACAAGATTTCGTTTTCATAACAACCTGCAGGAACACTCATCTGCAAAAAATCATTCATACGAATAATCACCTGGTAACCCACATTAACAAAGTATATATAAGATATCCTCAAACATACAGGAACACTCATCTGTATAAATGTACAGGAACACTCATCTGTACAAATAATAATTCAGCCGTAGAATGTTTTTAAGTACCTGTGTCTATTTCGTCAAACATTGATAAAAGCAGCGCATGTATTCTCAGCACAAAATATATATTGCGAAAACATTTAAAAAGGGAGCAAATGAAACTCACAATACTGTATTTCATAGTAATTATGCATATGACGGCACTGAATAAGTGCAAGGTTAGCCTCGGATTCACGAACCTATATTAGTTATATATATATATATATATATATATATATATATATATATATATATATATATATATATATATATATATATATATATATATTAAAACATATAACAAGCTAAGTCGGGTCATAGTGTGTCACAATCCTATGCTCGAGATTATCATGCAAAAGTCAACAAAAGTCATCTAATCCAAAAATGACTTCCAAAATCTATATATGTTTATTATAACTTAAATATAGTCGTTTTATATATATTTAAATATATTTATCAGATTTTATTAGAGTAAATAATACAAGTCATTAATAAAAATTTATATTTAAATTTATATATGATAAAAATATATACTTTTATATATCTCAAGTAATATAATTTATACAGTTCACTGAATATCATAAAAATATAGTGGGATGTATTATTAATGTAATTATATTACGTGTGCTAAAAATATCTTTGTATCACATATTTATTTGATAAAATAATATTGATAGTAATAATAATGATTATAATGATACTAATGGTAATACCAATAATAATAATAATAATAATAATAATAATAATAATAATAATAATAATAATAATAATAATAATAATAATAATAAAAATAATAATAATAATAATAATAATAATAATAATAATAATAATAATAATAATAATAATAATAATAATAATAATAATAATAATAATAATAATAATAACCTTAATGATAATAACGATAGTAATAATAATAACAATAACAATTTTTAATGATAATACTTTTATTAATAACGATAATGATAATAATAATTATTAGATAGTAATAACAACGACGATAATAACGATGATAATAATAATAATAATCATTTTAAAATTAATAATAATTCAGTTGACTATATCTTTTAATCCGTTCATCGAAACCATACACTTTCTAAATGAAAAGTTATTTATTTTTCGCCAGCTTTACAACGACATGCATATCATATACCTTATCTCAGTAGCATATGTATTAAATTCATGATTTATCATAAACTATTTAACGACGAAAATAAGCATACAAGCATGCATAATCATCTATACTCGAGCACTAGTCAGGGATACACTATTAATATATAAAAGATAAGATATGAATGCTCACGTATCAATATTGTGATTCAATATTGCAGGAAAATACGTAGACGCAGTGGATATGATAAACACTAGATTGGCCTCACGAGCTATACCGCGAACAATACCCATAACCTCCATCGCTATAACTCAAAATTTCCTTAGCTCTATCTCGCTCGAAAAACAATTTTTGTAATCACTCGGACAACACTCCATCGAAATATTTTATGTATAATACTCCTAATAATAATACTCCTAACCATAAGATTAATAATAATATTAAACTTAATAATAATAATAATAATAATAATAATAATAATAATAATAATAATAATAATAATAATAATAATAATAATAATAATAATAATAATAATAATAATAATAATAATATATATTATATATTCATACGGAGAGCGATTTGTAGGTGAAAGGATAAGTGAATGATTAAAACTGAATTCGATCACAAATTACAGAACTTTTCAGTCCTGGCACCTCATGCAATCGCATGAGGTTTATATAAGTTTTTCATGCGATCGCATGAATCTATTATACAGCTCACACTCGTTAACTTCTTGTTACCGACACTTATATTATACACACATATATATATATATTTATTTAATATATAATATATTTAATCTTTAGAATTAATTAAATAATATATTATATTCTCGTGCATAGTTGATTTGTAATTTTAGCACCGATGAATTGTACGTTGACGCTCGACTTACGTGCCGATTTCGGTTTTTCGAACGTCCTTTCGTACGCTTAGAAAACTTGTACTTTATGTTTCGCGACGTGTACCTTTATCAATAATTAGACTTATTTTACCAATAATTATACTAATTTATATGTAACTTATACTTTTGAGTGTTTTGATCATTTGCTTCTTTAAATCATCGTCTCCTTATTTATTAAAATATATTTAATAATATTATTTAAAAATTAAAACGTTTTAGTATGTTTGAAACTAAATTAAATAAATATGAAACTTTTGTTTTCCAAAACTAAATATATTTAAGAATCATTTTGTTAAAAGGTTAAAATAATGGAATTCGTTATATCATAAAATGTTTTAGAAAAGTAAAATTATATATACTCATAATAGGTTTCAAATTTTTAAATTACTGTTTGTTGATGAAGCGTGGGGTAAAGTCCAATGGTATGAAATCATCTTAATGTAAAATGTCGATTTACTTAACTTGTCACTATCCATTCTCTAAGCTATCTATATTCCCAAAATTTCACTTTCACCCTAAATAATATGAAAGTTAACTAGTTAATGCATATATAAGAAATCGAACAGTAAATTCCACTAACTCTTGTCTAGTTCTCTTTAAGTGACACTTTGTTCTTACTTTTAAATCACTTTACCGTTTTTACAAATATTGTTAAAATGGAAAAATTTCTCAAATCAGCGTGGACCTGACAACAGAGACTCGTAATTATATCACAATGTATCTGATAATTCAATCATTTGATATTATCTTTTAATTCTGTCGATAATTATATTAAATATATATTGAAATAATTACGCTCATGTAAAGTATTATACATCTAATACTTTGTTAACGTTTTCAATTAATATAACTATATCTAATATATATACATATCTATACACATAAATGTTCGTGAATCGTTGAGCACAGTCAAAGGGTAATTGATTACATGAACACCCGTCAAAGTTTTTGAGATTTCAACATTACAGACTTTGCTTATCATGTCGGAAAAATATAAAGTTTAAGTTTAAATTTAGTCGAAAATTTTCAGGTTATCACAGTACCTACCCGTTAAAGAAATTTCGTCCTAAAATTTGATTGGGATTGTCATGGCTGACAATAAGTATGTTTTCATGACGCATACGAGCTGAAAATTAGAGTTTTATCATCAGTGAGTAATATGGATAAAACAATTCATTTATGTGAAGATTACGAGTGAAGCTATAGCAAAAGAGTGAAAATGAATAAATGCATGTTTGACTTAACCGGTGATGTAGTCACGGTGGATTTCCAGAATGTAAGGAATTTAGAAGAAAATCTTCGTAATAAGATTTGGTTCTTCGGTAATTAAGGAAATTAGGATCCACTTTGATTAAATGCGATAATCTGTTTTGATTGCTCTGTCGGATATTTTACTATATATCCACCCCTTTCGTTTCCTTATTTCCACAACTCACACCTTCTATTCCTTAACTCATACTTTAAAACATTCGTTAATATGCTCCATCCAGTTCTGATTCTTGATATACTCCTAACCTTCATATCTGTCATTCTTCTTTTTCATCTGCCACCGGAAGAATCTATTTACTTCTACTATACTTTTGGTTTTATAGTGTTTTTAGTTCTCCTGTGTCTTTATATTGCTATATTCATCGATATATACAGTTTATAATTTCTGGGTTGTTGTTGGGTTTTATATTTCAAAGTCCCTGCTTCTATCTTCTATAATCATTGTCATTCACAGTTAATGCTCTCTCCTATTTGCTGCGATTTATACTCTTATTTTTATTTCATAGCTTCATTCTTTTGTTTTCTCTTCCCGACTTTAAATCAAGCGAATAATGGTCCATAATTCATAGGTATAAATTTCGGAATGAACATAATTAATGTTCTAAGAAGGAAATTGTAATGACACGATATTGATTTGTCAAATTTGAGAATAAACATTTCAAGTTACACTATATCAAGTTCAAGTTCAAGAAAACGCAAAGAAAATTTTAAAAATTGACTAAGTAACTATTCACCCCCCCTCCCCCTCTAGTTACTAACAATTGGTATCAGAGTGGTTGCTCTAAACATTTTGTCAAAAATTACTAATTTAAAATTAAGACTAATTTTTGCAAATCTTAGAGTTTAAGATCATGGAACAAAAATTTGAGAACTTGAACTATAATGAAGGATGCTCCATGCAAAGGCCTTCACTTCTTGAAAGTGAAGGATTTTGCTATTGGAAGCATCGATTTGAAACTTATGTCCACTCCAAAGATATAGACTATTGGAACATTATTACTAAAGGTGATTATGTTCAATTTAAGTTTGGTGATGATAAGAAAACTAAAATATACATACTCGAGGAAGAATGGACTAAGGAACACAAAGTAGATGTAGGCAAAAACTATGAAGCTAAAATGACCATTTTTAATGCTTTGCCTAGGAAAGAATATGAGAGAGTTTTTATGATGGGTAGTGCTAAAGAAATTTGGGATAGTATCATGGTTACTCATCATGGAAACCCACAAGTCATAGAAAATAAAGTAGAATTGCTTATAACTAAATATGAACAATTTGCCATTGAAGATTATGAAAAAATAGATAGTGCCTATACTAGATTTAACAATATTTGTTCAAGTTTGAAAGCTCTAGGTACAATCTACACCGATAAGCAATATGTTCGAAAATTCTCAAGAGCTCTACCATCAAGATGGAGACCAAAGGTGACAACAATTGACGAATCAAAGAATGCGGAGAAGTTAACTCTAGATGAACTCATTGGAAATCTCAAAGTACATGAGGTCATACTAGATAAAGATGATGAGGTAGAAAAGGCCAAAAGAGAGAAGAACAAGTCAATCACTCTAAAGGCTAAGATTCATGATGAATATGACATCTATGATGACGATGATGATATTCTAAATGATGATGAACAACTTTCATTTATTGTTCGCTCATTTAGGAAATTTTATCGAAGGTCGGGAAACCAGGTTCATCCTCCAATGGAACAAAAGAAAACGTCGTTCAATTCCAAGAAAAAGTTTGTACGAAAATTCTTCGGGTGCGGTGACCCAAACCACTTGATAAGTGAATGTCCTAAGAGAAAGAATGAAAAGGCTTTTCTTGGAGGTGCATGGGATGATGAAGAAAACGACACACAAGAAGAAGGAAAGGAAACGTGTCTTATGGCCATTGATATTCCAAGTGATAAAGACAAGGCATCATAAGTAGGACAACTCTCCCCCACCTAGACTGGATCACGTCCCCGTGATCTTCGTCGTCTACTAAGATGTAAGTGCTCAAAAGCCTTCACACTACTTACAACTAGAGACCACGCCCCACGATTCTAAGAACACAACCAAGCCTGACTCCCACAACATCTTCCGTTAATCTGAAGATCTCACCACACGCTAATAATCAACTTCCGAGAATGCCCACTTAAGAAATACGAAAAACACCACATACCTCTTCAAGTTCTCTCGGGCTACAACCCGCAACAAGCCACGTCCATAACTAAATCACCCAACGTGATCTACTAGATCCACTACGACGTGACCCACATCTTGCATTAATCCAAATTGAGAAGGATTCATGCCACGTTAAAACTCTGATCTTCATCAGTTCATAAACGCACCACTCAACCAGTCAATCATGAATGTTCTCTTATTCAAGAACCAACTTCCCCCGTCACCTCAACCGGGTTATTCATTCATTGAAGAAATTTTGGTATCACCAAATAATCACACTATGGACACCAAATTTCCCATCAATCGATCCGCACACGACCTTCTGTCTCTTGGTTTATCTATTCCGACAACAGTACACCACGTGCTACATCAGCACTTGACACAGGGTATCTACTCAAAACCCTAAGACACAACCATACAAGACAGCTTCCAAGTACTAGCATGGAAACTATTCTTATACTATAATCCCGTCAACAACGATTTATCATCACAACAAATTTGCAATCCGCCACACGACCCACAAAATATTCACCTTCACGGGTGAATCCTCTTGCCTAGACCGTCCGTTAAGGATAACCTCGACATTTCAATGCAACCAACTGCTCGTAAGACTAGGGAACACACTCTCGCAATCAAACAAAATCCATGTATCTCTATACGAGACAATCGGAACCGAAACTCCACGCCTCACAATCACCTATAAAGTGGAATAATCCACAAGCGATTTCCACGATCACATTTCCTGACAGGGAGAACACAGTATCTCCCACAATATCGAACTCCTACACATGTATGTTAGGACCCCGAAGTTGTATAGTGTTAATGTGAAATAAGCTTAATTGAAGGTTCCTTAGAAAAGGTCTATATAAGGAACCTAAGTAGTCCTAATTAGATAGCAATTGGATTGTAACTGAGTTCTAGAAGCTGTGGAATGTAATTGTACCGATTCTCTCTAATACCGAGTCTCATGCTTACATACCGAATCTCTCTTTATCTTATTATTTCTCTCAATCACAACATGATCTGACCTATCATTTGGTATCAGAGCTTCCAGGAAGTGATTCTACATCACTATATCGATCCAGAGATTGTAGATTACAGAATCTGAATACTCTCGGTATTTTGAATCACATTCAGTATTATCGAATTTGATAATCTGACGTTCAGATTCTTGTGATAAGTTCAGCAAAGGTGCATTAGGTATTTTAGAAAGAGTTTCGATCATCATTACAACTTTTTAACTTCAATTATGGAGAATCAAGTTGATTTTTAGAGTTTGTGGCTAAAACTCTCGGTATTGCTTAATTCAAGCTTGATTCTGGATTTTTGTGAAGATTTATGGATTCAGTTGTGTTCGTGAGGTGTTAAATCACATTTTTGACGGTTCAATTTCTTCAATTCATCAACTTTTGAAAATTTGATCAACACTCGGTATCGTAACTGTCATACCGAGTCTGCTTCATTACTTAAATTCATCTTAAGTGTTGCAGATTGTGGTGTGATTGTGATTCTATCACATTCGGTTTGATTATACGCAGCTACTTGGTTTGGTTTGAGAAAGGATTCTGTCATATTTCTAAGTTTTAAACATAGACTCGGTATTGTCAACTGCTACAGTTGACATTCGGTATTCTATACTTTCGGTATCTTTGATATTTTGTGTGATACTAACGTGTTTCCTTGTGCAGCAAGGTTACAGAATCTAATTCAAAAGGATTGAATTGAGTTTGAACTTCAAATTCATACAGAATCTGACTACCGAATCAAATATAGAATCTGAGTTTCTGTATCACTTAATCCATTGTTTTAAGTGGTTACAGGCTACAATTCTTGTGATTACCGAATCTATACTGAATCTGGGTGTGTCTCTTGTATTTCTGATCAGTTTCTTTTACAAAATCTGATATACAGAATCTTTACCGAATCTGCTACAATACCGAATCTGACACAGAATCTGACATTCTGATCAGATTGTTGTGATTTTTCATCTTAGATTTGTGTAATACAGAATCTTTACCGAATCTACCTCATTTTCAAGATGTCTACTCAAGATACTTTGATCATTGGATCAGATTCCCGTCCTCCAGTGTTGTTTGATGGAAAGTACACTTAGTGGCTTCACCGTATCACTCAGTACATAGACTATAAGGGTGAGAAAGCAAAGTACATTTGGGCTTCTCTGAGAGATGGTCCAGTTGTTGATTATCATCCGGATACTGGTATGCCAATTCCAGTCTATGAACTTTCTGGTGATAAGCGTGAGAGAGCTCAGGGTGACATAGAGGCAAAGAATATTGTTATGCAAGCTATCCCGTATGAATTGTTTGAAAATGTTGATAGCAACACAACAGCAAAAGATATATGGGATGAGATCAAATGACAGCAAGAAGGTTATGACATGTCAGACGTTACTAAATTGAATAAGGCTCTGGGATTCTATGAAGATTTCAAGCAGGAAACTGATGAACCACTCAAGGATACCTATCGTCGTTTCAATGGTGTTCTCAATGACTTGAAAAGGTGCAAGATCATAAAAGTAAATGCTGAAGTCAACATGAAGTTTCTCAAAAAGCTCAATGCTGATTGGCTTCCTTATGGAACCATTGTTCGATCTACTAAAGAGATTGACAAGTTGTCTATTCATGAGCTTGTTGGAGTTCTTATGCATTACCAAACTGAAGTGTCTAAACTTCAAGAAGGAAGGAAAGAGTCTTCTCCGGGCGATCCACTTGCCCTAATTGCCAAAAAGAAGAGCAAATCGTTGACGTCTTCCAAAAGCTTGTCCAAGAAAGTGCTTGTAGAAGAATCAACTGATTCAGAAGATTTGAATCTTTCTGATGTTGATGATTCTCACCTTGAATTAGTCAAGATGGCAGCCATGTTCACAAAATCCTTGAACAAACACAAGTTTAAAGGCAAATCAAGCAATCAACACAAAAACTCGTTATCTTCCTCGTACTACAAGAAAGCTGATCAATCTAAACAACAACGTGCTGATGATTCCAAGAAGGAAGATTCAATTTGTTTCAATTGTGGCAAAGCTGGTCATTACTCTCGTGAGTGCAAGATGCCTAAGAAGAAGGACGCAGCTTACTACAAGAAGAAAATGTTGATGGCTAAGATTGTGGAAACTGGGGGAGAGCTAAAACCGGTTGATGATACTTGGTTTAACTGGACTGACGATTCAGATTCAGAGGTAAAACATGCAAATGTTTGCAAGGTGACAAAGCTCATCAAAGCTAAGGAAGCAATGGAGAATTCTGACTCAACATCCGATGATGATGAGGTACAATCAACTGAAATCTCACCTGATTTTAAAAAAATGCAAAATGACTTGATGAACAATCTGGTCTCAATGTCAAAAGAAGTCAAAGGCTTAAAATCTGAAAACAAGGTTTTAAAAGATAAAATCAAAATGAATGAGTCCAGACCTTCCTCATCCAAATTGCAAATGAATGTGCAATAATTGACTCTCCAACTCAAATCTACGGAAACTGAGTTGGAAGATCTGAAAAAGACAATTCATCCAATTGAAGTTGAAAGAACTGATTATCATTTAAAATCGGAACGACTTGCAGAAAAAGTTCAATTTTTAGAAAAAGATCTTTCTGATTTGAAAAACCAACATGAACCCACACTTTCAAAACTAAACAAGAAAATCGTTCAATTGGAAAACACCATAATTGAAAAGAACACTGAAATTTCTTTATTGTCAAAAGAATCTTTTCAAATGAAAGCTCAACTTGCTCGATATGAGGAAAAACTCTATCGAACAGAGCAATCCAAAGCTATCATGGATATGGAACTTTCAAAACAAACGATTTTCATGAATAGACCAAAAACGATTCATGGTGAAAAGTGGGGGTTGGGTTATGAAGATCCGAAAATTTTGGAAGATTCTTCCAAAAAGATTCCAGGATTATATCATTCTGTTTATTTTCAAGCTGGTTTACCATCGCATTTTGTACATGCTTCTGATGCTGATTTTGATGATATTATTGTAAATCGTAAATCTAGGAAATACCATCAAATTAGCTTAATGTATGAAAAAGTCAATGCTAAGATAGGTAAATCGAATCCTGATTTCTTGAAAAATCTTGTTGAAACTGAAAAGAACATGCAACGTGAAGATTATGTGCCTAAACGTAGACTGGTTTATATCCCAACACTCATGCTAGAGAAATACATTTTAATGCTTGAGAATGAAGTGTTTAACAAACCTAGTTCTAGCATTACTGCGATATATGAGGTGTTTGATGAACCAATTTTTGATGTGAAACCAATTCTACCAACTTTACCTGCATGTCCAGATGATGTTTTCGGTGAAGACCTAGCACATGAACTAACTATCTTCTTTGAGACAGATTCTCTAGGTCAAAATTCTTTAGATTAAAAAGTAGAACCTCAGGATGAACCGATCATTGAACCTTTGATAGATTTTGAAAGTCAACTTGATCCTTTGCATGATTATTACTTGTATTTGCCTGCTGTACGTAATTTGAATCGTATAGTAGCTCAACTTGAACAGGAGAATATTGACTTGCAACTTAAGTGCCAATCATTAGAACAAATGCTTGCTTTGTGTGATAAATTGCCTTCACTGCCTAAGAAAGAATGTACTTATGCTTTTAAGGAGGGTGAAGTGATAGTTTCTGCTGAAGAATTATGTCTTGAGATTAAAAGCTTAAAACAAAAGATAATTCAAATGAAAAGCTTAAGCAAACGTCTAATGTTGCAACCAATGTGCTTGAATGTACTGGTGGGATTACTAAGAAGGGGAAGGGAACAACAACATCTAAGGATGTAAAACCCATTACTATTCTTAAAAATCCTCTACGTTCTCAATTTGGCAATCAGGGTTCGAAAGTTGTTTCTACAACTCAGTATATTGTTAAAAAGGTTCATTCTCCAAATGGTTCTGTGTTAACTGAAAAGATTCCTATGATTCCTATGACAAAAACTTCAAAAGCGAGTCTTTTAAAGAAATCAGTTAAGTCCACAACACACACAGGTTCTAAACCTGATTTAAGTGAGTATGATGCAAAAGAACGTACAATCAAATTGGAAATTCTGCAAAAATCAGTCATCTCATGTGTCAACTGAAAAGTTTGGACGTCTAACTAATAAAGGTGTTTTTCGTGTCACAGGTCATAATCCAAACTTGAATTACAAATCTGTATGGGTTCCTAAGTCCACGACTAAGAAAGTAGCAACCAAACCAAAGCAATCTGCTAGTCGGCCTAGGAAATCATCTCATGTTTTTCAATTTTCATCTGTGAACAAAACATCTACTTGGAATAAATTGTGTGTTAAGACTTCTGATAACGATGTAAAGATTGATATTGCGTATGATGCTTCATGTAATGTGGTTTTAAATGATGCTTTATTGTCTAAACTGCATGATGCTTTACGTGATTATTTCATCATTGATCCAAAGTTTGTTGTTAATCAAAAGTTTACTGCTGGTACTAACTGAAAAGGACCCAAGAAACTTTGGGTACCTAAACTCTAGGGAATTCACATTTATAGGGTTTCGACGTCTGTGTTTGGTATATCGATTTCGGTTGTTCTCGACACATGACGGGGGATAAATCCTTGCTTGTCAACTTCATTGACAAATTCCTAGGAACGGTTACATTCGGAAACGATGAGATTGCAGCAATAACGGGTTACAGAGATTTTGTGCAAAATGGCATAACAATCAAACGGGTTTCATATGTTGAGGGTTTGGGGTGCAGTTTATTTAGTGTGAGCCAATTCTGCGATGGAGATCTTAAAGTTTTGTTTGAACGTCGACAATGCTCGGTGCAATCCACCGAAGGGAATGATCTTCTTGTTGGTAAACGTTGTGCTTCACTATATACTATTGACCTCAATGATGCACCATCACATGCAACCATGTGTTTGGCCACTCGTTCTACCAAAGAAAATTCATGGTTATGGCATCATCGGATGTCACACCTGAATTACAAGGGTATCAATCGATTAGTCTCTAAAGATTTAGTTGATGGTATTCCAACCTTTCAATATGATAAGCATCATGTGTGTCCATCATGTGCGATGGGTAAGCTGAAACGGACTAATCATCCGCTTAAGCAAAACCCCAGTACTTCATCGTCTTTGCAATTATTACATATGGACTTATGTGGACCCATGCGTATTTCTAGCCTCGGTGGCAAGAAACATGTGCTTGTCATTGTTGATGACTATACCCGGTTTACATGGATTTTTCTTTTGCGAACTAAGTCATAAACCCCCGCCATTATCATTGAATTCATTAAAAAGATTCAACGCTCTTTTAACAAACAGGTTAAGAGCATCAGAACTGATAATGGGACGGAATTTAAGAATGACCCGCTTGATAGTTATTTGAAAGACCAAGGCATTAAACATCAGTTCTCTGTTGCTCGGACCCCCCAACAAAATGGAGTAGTCGAACGACGTACTCGTACGTTGTGCGAAGCAGCACGAACGATGCTTGCATACTCTAAATTACCTCCAAAAATTTGGGGGGAGGCCATTTCAACTGCATGCAATACCCAAAATCATTGTATTGTAAACCAACGTTTTGATAAAACTCCATATGAGTTATTATATGGTAGACGCCCGAATGTCAAATATTTCTGTATTTTTGGTTGTATATGCTATGTGCTTAACGATTTTGACAGCCCCAGAAAGTTTGATCCTCATGGCGATCAGGCCATATTTCTTGGTTATTCCTCGAACAAAGTTGCTTAACGTGTTTATCATAAGCGGACAAAGATGATTAAAGAGAGCATTAACGTCAAGTTCGATGAATTTTCGGGAATGGCTTTTGAACAACTCAGTTCAAAACCCGATCCTAACCTGGCTACTACTTCTTTCGCGCAAAACTCAATTTTCTCGAAGTAGGGTGTTCGTACGGTTACATCAGAGGAACTGGATATCTTGTTTGATAGTCTTTATACTCCTCAACGGGATTCAAATGTTCAAACCGTACCAGTTACACCATCACAGTCAACTACCGTGGAGACTCTTCAAAGTCTTTTTGATGAAGATGCAACACCAACTGATTCACCTGTTGCTTCTTCATCCTCCCTCCATGAAATGTCCCGTTCTTATTGATTAAAAACATTCCATATTAATTGATTTCGTTGCGAGGTTTTGACCTCTATATGAGACGTTTTTCAAAGACTGCATTCATTTTAAAACAAACCATAGCCTTTATTTCATCAATAAAGGTTTAAAAAGCTTTAAGTAGATTATCAAATAATGATAATCTAAAATATCCTGTTTACATACGACCATTACATAATGGTTTACAATACAAATATGTTACAACAAAAAGTTTCTTGAATGCAGTTTTTACACAATATCATACAAGCATGGACTCCAAATCTCGTCCTTATTTAAGTATGCGACAGCGGAAGCTCTTAATAATCACCTGAGAATAAACATGCTTAAAACGTCAACAAAAATGTTGGTGAGTTATAGGTTTAACCTATATATATCAAATCATAATAATAGACCACAAGATTTCATATTTCAATACACATCCCATACATAGAGATAAAAATCATTCATATGGTGAACACCTGGTAACCGACATTAACAAGATGCATATATAAGAATATCCCCATCATTCCGGGACACCCTGCGGATATGATATAAATTTCGAAGTACTAAAGCATCCGGTACTTTGGATGGGGCTTGTTGGGCCCGATAGATCTATCTTTAGGATTCGCGTCAATTAGGGTGTCTGTTCCCTAATTCTTAGATTACCAGACTTAATAAAAAGGGGCATATTCGATTTCGATAATTCAACCATAGAATGTAGTTTCACATACTTGTGTCTATTTTGTAAATCATTTATAAAACCTGCATGTATTCTCATCCCAAAAATATTAGATTTTAAAAGTGGGACTATAACTCACTTTCACAGATTTTTACTTCGTCGGGAAGTAAGACTTGGCCACTGGTTGATTCACGAACCTATAACAATATATACATATATATCAAAGTATGTTCAAAATATATTGACAACACTTTTAATATATTTTGATGTTTTAAGTTTATTAAGTCAGCTGTCCTCGTTAGTAACCTACAACTAGTTGTCCACAGTTAGATGTACAGAAATAAATCGATAAATATTATCTTGAATCAATCCACGACCCAGTGTATACGTATCTCAGTATTGATCACAACTCAAACTATATATATTTTGGAATCAACCTCAACCCTGTATAGCTAACTCCAACATTCACATATAGAGTGTCTATGGTTGTTCCGAAATATATATAGATGTGTTGACATGATAGGTCGAAACATTGTATACGTGTCTATGGTATCTCAAGATTACATAATATACAATACAAGTTGATTAAGTTATGGTTGGAATAGATTTGTTACCAATTTTCACGTAGCTAAAATGAGAAAAATTATCCAATCTTGTTTTACCCATAACTTATTCATTTTAAATCCGTTTTGAGTGAATCAAATTGCTATGGTTTCATATTGAACCCTATTTTATGAATCTAAACAGAAAAAGTATAGGTTTATAGTCGGAAAAATAAGTTACAAGTCGTTTTTGTAAAGGTAGTCATTTCAGTCGAAAGAACGACGTCTAGATGACCATTTTAGAAAACATACTTCCACTTTGAGTTTAACCATAATTTTTGGATATAGTTTCATGTTCATAATAAAAATCATTTTCTCAGAATAACAACTTTTAAATCAAAGTTTATCATAGTTTTTAATTAACTAACCCAAAACAGCCCGCGGTGTTACTACGACGGCGTAAATCCGGTTTTACAGTGTTTTTCGTGTTTCCAGGTTTTAAATCATTAAGTTAGCATATCATATAGATATAGAACATGTGTTTAGTTGATTTTAAACATCAAGTTAGAAGGATTAACTTTTGTTTGCGAACAAGTTTAGAATTAACTAAACTATGTTCTAGTGATTACAAGTTTAAACCTTCGAATAAGATAGCTTTATATGTATGAATCGAATGATGTTATGAACATCATTACTACCTTAAGTTCCTTGGATAAACCTACTGGAAAAGTGAAAAATGGATCTAGCTTCAATGGATCCTTGGATGGCTCGAAGTTCTTGAAGTAGAATCATGACACGAAAACAAGTTCAAGTAAGATCATCACTTGAAATAAGATTGTTATAGTTATAGAAATTGAACCAAAGTTTGAATATGATTATTACCTTGTATTAGAATGATAACCTACTGTAAGAAACAAAGATTTCTTGAGGTTGGATGATCACCTTACAAGATTGGAAGTGAGCTAGCAAACTTGAAAGTATTCTTGATTTTATGAAACTAGAACTTTTGGAATTTATGAAGAACACTTAGAACTTGAAGATAGAACTTGAGAGAGATCAATTAGATGAAGAAAATTGAAGAATGAAAGTGTTTGTAGGTGTTTTTGGTCGTTGGTGTATGGATTAGATATAAAGGATATGTAATTTTGTTTTCATGTAAATAAGTCATGAATGATTACTCATATTTTTGTAATTTTATGAGATATTTCTTGCTAGTTGCCAAATGATGGTTCCCACATGTGTTAGGTGACTCACATGGGCTGCTAAGAGCTGATCATTGGAGTGTATATACCAATAGTACATACATCTAAAAGCTGTGTATTGTACGAGTACGAATACTGGTGCATACGAGTAGAATTGTTGATGAAATTGAACGAGGATGTAATTGTAAGCATTTTTGTTAAGTAGAAGTATTTTGATAAGTGTATTGAAGTCTTTCAAAAGTGTATAAATACATATTAAAACACTACATGTATATACATTTTAACTGAGTCGTTAAGTCATCGTTAGTCGTTACATGTAAGTGTTGTTTTGAAACCTTTACGTTAACGATCTTGTTAAATGTTGTTAACCCAATGTTTATAATATCAAATGAGATTTTAAATTATTATATTATCATGATATTATCATGTATTAATATCTCTTAATATGATATATATATACATTAAATGTCTTTACAACGATAATCGTTACATATATGTCTCGTTTAAAAATCATTAAGTTAGTAGTCTTGTTTTTACATATGTAGTTCATTGTTAATATACTTAATGATATGTTTAATTATCATAGTATCATGTTAACTATATATATATCCATATATATGTCATCATATAGTTTTTACAAGTTTTAACGTTCGTGAATCACCGGTCAACTTGGGTGGTCAATTGTCTATATGAAACCTATTTCAATTAATCAAGTCTTAACAAGTTTGATTGCTTAACATGTTGGAAACATTTAATCATGTAAATATCAATCTTAATTAATATATATAAACATGGAAAAGTTCGGGTCACTACAGTACCTACCCGTTAAATAAATTTCGTCCCGAAATTTTAAGCTGTTGAAGGTGTTGACGAATCTTCTGGAAATAGATGCGGGTATTTCTTCTTCATCTGATCTTCACGCTCCCAGGTGAACTCGGGTCCTCTACGAGCATTCCATCGAACCTTAACAATTGGTATCTTGTTTTGCTTAAGTCTTTTAACCTCACGATCCATTATTTCGACGGGTTCTTCGATGAATTGAAGTTTTTCGTTGATTTGGATTTCATCTAACGGAATAGTGAGATCTTCTTTAGCAAAACATTTCTTCAAATTCGAGACGTGGAAAGTGTTATGTACAGCCGCGAGTTGTTGAGGTAACTCAAGTCGGTAAGCTACTGGTCCGACACGATCAATAATCTTGAATGGTCCAATATACCTTGGATTTAATTTCCCTCGTTTACCAAATCGAACAATGCCTTTCCAAGGTGCAACTTTAAGCATGACCATCTCTCCAATTTCAAATTCTATATCTTTTCTTTTAATCTCAGCGTAGCTCTTTTGTCGACTTTGGGCGGTTTTCAACCGTTGTTGAATTTGGATGATCTTCTCGGTAGTTTCTTGTATAATCTCCGGACCCGTAATCTGTCTATCCCCCACTTCACTCCAACAAATCGGAGACCTGCACTTTCTACCATAAAGTGCTTCAAACGGCGCCATCTCAATGCTTGAATGGTAGCTGTTGTTATAGGAAAATTCTGCTAATGGTAGATGTCGATCCCAACTGTTTCCGAAATCAATAACACATGCTCGTAGCATGTCTTCAAGCGTTTGTATCGTCCTTTCACTCTGCCCATCAGTTTGTGGATGATAGGCAGTACTCATGTCTAGACGAGTTCCTAATGCTTGCTGTAATGTCTGCCAGAATCTTGAAATAAATCTGCCATCCCTATCAGAGATAATAGAGATTGGTATTCCATGTCTGGAGATGACTTCCTTCAAATACATTCGTGCTAACTTCTCCATCTTGTCATCTTCTCTTATTGGCAAGAAGTGTGCTGATTTGGTGAGACGATCAACTATTACCCAAATAGTATCAAAACCACTTGCAGTCCTTGGCAATTTAGTGATGAAATCCATGGTAATGTTTTCCCATTTCCATTCCGGGATTTCGGGTTTTTGAAGTAGACCTGATGGTTTCTGATGCTCAGCTTTGACCTTAGAACACGTCAAACATTCTCCTACGTATTTAGCAACATTGGCTTTCATACCCGGCCACCAAAAATGTTTCTTGAGATCCTTGTACATCTTCCCCGTTCCAGGATGTATTGAGTATCTGGTTTTATGAGCTTCTCTAAGTACCATTTCTCTCATATCTCCAAATTTTGGTACCCAAACCCTTTCGGCCCTATACCGGGTTCCGTCTTCCCGAATATTAAGATGCTTCTCCCATCCTTTGGGTATTTCATCCTTTAAATTTCCCTCTTCTAAAACTCCTTGTTGCGCCTCCTTTATTTGAGTAGTAAGGTTATTATGAATCATTATATTCATAGATTTTACTCGAATGGGTTCTCTGTCCTTCCTGCTCAAGGCATCGGCTACCACATTTTCCTTCCCCGAGTGGTAACGAATCTCAAAGTCGTAATCATTCAATAATTCAATCCACCTACGCTGCCTCATATTCAGTTGTTTCTGATTAAATATGTGTTGAAGACTTTTGTGGTCGGTATATATAATACTTTTGACCCCATATAAGTAGTGCCTCCAAGTCTTTAATGCAAAAACAACCGCGCCTAATTCCAAATCATGCGTCGTATAATTTTGTTCGTGAATCTTCAATTGTCTAGACGCATAAGCAATCACCTTCGTTCATTGCATTAATACATAACTGAGACCTTGCTTTGATGCGTCACAATAAATCACAAAATCATCATTCCCTTCAGGCAATGACAATATAGGTGCCGTAGTTAGCTTTTTCTTCAATAACTGAAACGCTTTCTCTTGTTCATCATTCCATTCAAATTTCTTCCCTTTATGCGTTAATGCAGTCAAGGGTTTTGCTATTCTGGAAAAGTCTTGGATGAACCTTCTGTAGTAACCAGCTAGTCCTAAAAACTGGCGTATGTGTTTCGGAGTTTTCGGGGTTTCCCACTTTTCAACAGTTTCTATCTTTGCCGGATCCACCTTAATACCTTCTTTGTTCACTATGTGACCGAGGAATTGAACTTCTTCCAACCAAAATGCACACTTTGAAAACTTAGCGTACAATTCTTCCTTCCTCAATACTTTTAACACCTTTCTCAAATGTTCACCGTGTTCTTGGTCATTCTTTGAGTAAATAAGTATGTCATCAATGAAAACAATGACAAACTTGTCAAGGTATGGTCCACACACTCTGTTCAAAAGGTCCATGAACATAGCTGGTGCATTAGTTAAACCAAACGGCATGACCATAAACTCGTAATGACCATAACGTGTTCTGAAAGCAGTCTTTGGAATATCATCTTCTTTCACCCGCATTTGATGATACCCAGAACGTAAGTCAATCTTTGAATAAACAGACGAGCCTTGTAGTTGATCAAATAAGTCATCGATTCTCGGTAGTGGGTAGCGGTTCTTGATGGTAAGTTTGTTCAACTCTCGGTAGTCGATACACAACCTGAATGTACCATCTTTCTTCTTGACAAACAAAACAGGAGCTCCCCACGGTGATGTGCTTGGTCGAATGAAACCACGCTCTAAAAGTTCTTGTAATTGGCTTTGCAGTTCTTTCATCTCGCTGGGTGCGAGTCTGTAAGGAGCACGAGCTATTGGTGTAGCTCCTGGTACAAGATCTATTTGAAATTCAACGGATCGATGTGGGGGTAATCCCGGTAATTCTTTCGGAAATACATCAGGAAATTCTTTTGCGACGGGAACATCATTGATGCTCTTTTCTTCAGTTTGTACTTTCTCGACGTGTGCTAGAACAGCATAGCAACCTTTTCTTATTAGTTTTTGTGCCTTCAAATTACTAATAAGATGTAGCTTCGTGTTGCCCTTTTCTCCGTACACCATTAAGGGTTTTCCTTTTTCTCGTATAATGCGAATTGCATTTTTGTAACAAACAATCTCCGCTTTCACTTCTTTCAACCAGTCCATACCGATTATCACATCAAAACTCCCTAACTCTACTGGTATCAAATCAATCTTAAATGTTTCGCTAACCAGTTTAATTTCTCGATTCCGACATATATTATCTGCTGAAATTAATTTACCATTTGCTAATTCGAGTAAAAATTTACTATCCAAAGGTGTCAATGGACAACTTAATTTAGCACAAAAATCTCTACTCATATAGCTTCTATCCGCACCCGAATCAAATAAAACGTAAGCAGATTTATTGTCAATAAGAAACGTACCCGTAACAAGCTCCGGGTCTTCCTGTGCCTCTGCCGCATTAATATTGAAAACTCTTCCACGGCCTTGTCCATTCGTGTTCTCCTGGTTCGGACAATTTCTAATAATGTGGCCCGGTTTTCCACATTTATAACAAACTACATTGGCATAACTTGCTCCGACACTACTTGCTCCGCCATTACTCATTCCGACACCATTTGTTCCTTTTGTTCTATTAACCCCTGGTCCGTAGACCTCACACTTCACCGCGCTATGACCATTTCTTTTACACTTGTTGCAAAATTTGGTGCAGAACCCCGAGTGATTCTTTTCACACCTTTGGCATAGCTGCTTCTGATTGTTGTTGTTGTTGCGGTTATTATTGTTGTTGGGATGATTGTTGTAGTTGTTGTTGTTGTTGTTGTTGTTGTTGTTGTTGTTGTTGTTGTTGTTGGGCCGTTTGTTGTAGTTGCGATTGATGTTGCGATTGTTGGGATAATTGTTGCGATTATTGTTGTAATTGTTGTTGTTGTTGTATTGGTGATTCTTATCACCGTTTTCCTCCCACTTTCTTTTGACTTGCTTCACATTGGCCTCTTCAGCAGTCTGTTCTTTAATTCTTTCTTCAATCTGGTTCACGAGTTTGTGAGCCATTCTACATGCCTGTTGTATGGAGGCCGGCTCGTGTGAACTTATATCTTCTTGGATTCTTTCCGGTAATCCTTTCACAAACGCGTCGATCTTCTCTTCCTCATCTTCGAATGCTCCCGGACACAATAGGCACACTTCTGTGAATCGTCTTTCGTACGTGGTAATATCAAATCCTTGGGTTCGTAACCCTCTAAGTTCTGTCTTGAGCTTATTGACCTCGGTTCTGGGACGGTACTTCTCGTTCATCAAGTGCTTGAATGCTGACCACGGTAGTGCGTACGCATCGTCTTGTCCCACTTGCTCTAGATAGGTATTCCACCATGTTAACGCAGAACCTGTGAAGGTATGCGTAGCGTACTTTACTTTGTCCTCTTCAGTACACTTACTTATGGCAAACACCGATTCGACCTTCTCGGTCCACCGTTTCAATCCGATCGGTCCTTCGGTTCCATCAAATTCCAAAGGTTTGCAGGTAGTGAATTCTTTGTAGGTGCATCCTACACGATTTCCTGTACTGCTAGATCCAAGGTTATTGTTGGTATGTAGCGCAGCCTGTACTGCGGCTATGTTTGAAGCTAGAAAAGTACGGAATTCCTCTTCATTCATATTCACGGTGTGTCGAGTAGTCGGTGCCATTTCCTTCAAAATAGTCAAATGGAACAAGTTAATCATACAGAATATTAAGAGTAGTTAATAGTATTTCGTAGCATAATATGAACTCATTTATAAAAGCTTTTTCTTCATATTAGCGTTTTATAAGTTTAAATTCGGGTAGTACCTACCCGTTAAGTTCATACTTAGTAGCTAATATACAATTCAACTACTACAATTCTATATGAAAAACTGATTATAATAATATTTCGCGTTCAAACTTTTACACAATATTTTACAAACTTACAATACCGCTTATTTTACATATAGCATGAAATATAGCACACAATAAATTTGATACAAGATGGTTGTGAAGATAATTCTAGCTAGTACACAAGTCGTTCAGCAAAGGCAATAAAGACACGTATTTCATACGTCCAGAAACAAGTCATGCATTCTGGTTTTACTAGGGCTACTTCCCATCCTTGGTCTTGTGGAACATAACCGTTATGGCCGTTGATAAGACAGCGTGTTGTAACGTCGTCAAAGGGACGAGGGTTACGTAATGTCCAACAGTCCCGTAACAATCTAAAAACCTCATTTCTTACCCCAATTACCGACTCCGTCACTTGTGGAAACGTTTTGTTTAATAGCTGTAGCCCGATGTTCTTTTTCTCACTTTGGTGAGAAGCGAACATTACTAACCCGTAAGCATAGCATGCTTCTTTATGTTGCATGTTAGCCGCTTTTTCTAAATCATGAAGTCCTATATTCGGATACATTGAGTCAAAATAATTTCTTAACCCGTTGCGTAAAATAGCATTTGGGTTCCCCACAATATATGCGTCAAAGTAAACACATCGTAACTTATGGGTTTCCCAATGTGATATCCCCCATCTTTCAAACGAAAGTCTCTTATAAACCAAGACATTCTTGGAACGTTCTTCGAATATCTTACAAACTGATCTCGCCTTAAATAGTTGTGCCGAGGAATTCTGACCGACTCTAGACAAGATTTCATCAATCATGTCTCCGGGTAGGTCTCTTAAAATATTGGGTTGTCTATCCATTTTGTGTTTTTAAACTGTAAAATAGATAAGAGTTAGATTCATAAAAAAATACTTATTAATACAAGCAATTTTTACATATATCATAAAGCATAAGCACACTATATTACATATATTACACCACACGAATACAACTATCTTATTCCGACTCGCTTGTTTCTTTTTCTTCGGTTTTGGTTCGTTTTGCCAAGTTTCTAGAGATATATGTTGTTCCCCTAATACGAGCCGTCGTTATCCACATTGGTTTAGAAAAACCTGGTGGTTTAGAGGTTCCTGGGTCATTGTTACAACTTAAGGACTTCGGGGGTTGACGATACATATAAAGTTCATCGGGGTTGGAATTAGATTTCTCTATTTTTATACCCTTTCCCTTATTATTTTCTTTTGCCTTTTTAAATTCAGTTGGGGTAATTTCTATAACATCATCTGAATTCTCGTCGGAATCCGATTCATCGGAGAATTGGTAATCCTCCCAATATTTTGCTTCCTTGGCAGAAACACCATTGACCATAATTAACTTTGTTCGGTTGGTTGAGGATTTTCTTTTACTTAACCGTTTTATTATTTCCCCCACCGGTTCTATTTCTTCATCCGGTTCCGATTCTTCTTCCGGTTCCGACTCTTCTTCCGGTTCCTCTTCGGGAACTTGTGAATCAGTCCACGAATCATTCCAATTTATATTTGACTCTTCATTATTATTAGGTGAGTCAATGGGACTTGTTCTAGAGGTAGACATCTATCACATAATATCAAACGCGTTAAGAGATTAATATATCACATAATATTCACATGTTAAAAATATATAGTTTCCAACAAAATTTGTTAAGCAATCATTTTGTCAAGTAAACACGGTCGAAGTCCAGACTCACTAATGCATCCTAACAAACTCGATAAGACACACTAATGCAAAATTCTGGTTCTCTAAGACCAACGCTCGGATACCAACTGAAATGTCCCGTTCTTATTGATTAAAAACGTTCCATATTAATTGATTTCGTTGCGAGGTTTTGACCTCTATATGAGACGTTTTTCAAAGACTGCATTCATTTTAAAACAAACCATAGCCTTTATTTCATCAATAAAGGTTTAAAAAGCTTTAAGTAGATTATCAAATAATGATAATCTAAAATATCCTGTTTACATACGACCATTACATAATGGTTTACAATACAAATATGTTACAACAAAAAGTTTCTTGAATGCAGTTTTTACACAATATCATACAAGCATGGACTCCAAATCTCGTCCTTATTTAAGTATGCGACAGCGGAAGCTCTTAATAATCACCTGAGAATAAACATGCTTAAAACGTCAACAAAAATGTTGGTGAGTTATAGGTTTAACCTATATATATCAAATCATAATAATAGACCACAAGATTTCATATTTCAATACACATCCCATATGGTGAACACCTGGTAACCGACATTAACAAGATGCATATATAAGAATATCCCCATCATTCCGGGACACCCTTCGGATATGATATAAATTTCAAAGTACTAAAGCATCCGGTACTTTGGATGGGGCTTGTTGGGCCCGATAGATCTATCTTTAGGATTCGCGTCAATTAGGGTGTCTGTTCCCTAATTCTTAGATTACCAGACTTAATAAAAAGCGGCATATTCGATTTCGATAATTCAACCATAGAATGTAGTTTCACGTACTTGTGTCTATTTTGTAAATCATTTATAAAACCTGCATGTATTCTCATCCCAAAAATATTAGATTTTAAAAGTGGGACTATAACTCACTTTCACAGATTTTTACTTCGTCGGGAAGTAAGACTTGGCCACTGGTTGATTCACGAACCTATAAAAATATATACATATATATCAAAGTATGTTCAAAATATATTTACAACACTTTTAATATATTTTGATGTTTTAAGTTTATTAAGTCAGATGTCCTCGTTAGTAACCTACAACTAGTTGTCCACAGTTAGATGTACAGAAATAAATCGATAAATATTATCTTGAATCAATCCACGACCCAGTGTATACGTATCTCAGTATTGATCACAACTCAAACTATATATATTTTGAAATCAACCTCAACCCTGTATAGCTAACTCCAACATTCACATATAGAGTGTCTATGGTTGTTCCGAAATATATATAGATGTGTTGACATGATAGGTCGAAACATTGTATACGTGTCTATGGTATCTCAAGATTACATAATATACAATACAAGTTGATTAAGTTATGGTTGGAATAGATTTGTTACCAATTTTCACGTAGCTAAAATGAGAAAAATTATCCAATCTTGTTTTACCCATAACTTATTCATTTTAAATCCGTTTTGAGTGAATCAAATTGCTATGGTTTCATATTGAACCCTATTTTATGAATCTAAACAGAAAAAGTATAGGTTTATAGTTGGAAAAATAAGTTACAAGTCGTTTTTGTAAAGGTAGTCATTTCAGTCGAAAGAACGACGTCTAGATGACCATTTTAGAAAACATACTTCCACTTTGAGTTTAACCATAATTTTTGGATATAGTTTCATGTTCATAATAAAAATCATTTTCTCAGAATAACAACTTTAAAATCAAAGTTTATCATAGTTTTTAATTAACTAACCCAAAACAGCCCGCGGTGTTACTACGACGGCGTAAATCCGGTTTTACGGTGTTTTTCGTGTTTCCAGGTTTTAAATCATTAAGTTAGCATATCATATAGATATAGAACATGTGTTTAGTTGATTTTAAAAGTCAATTTAGAAGGATTAACTTTTGTTTGCGAACAAGTTTAGAATTAACTAAACTATGTTCTAGTGATTACAAGTTTAAACCTTCGAATAAGATAGCTTTATATGTATGAATCGAATGATGTTATGAACATCATTACTACCTTAAGTTCCTTGGATAAACCTACTGGAAAATAGAAAAATGGATCTAGCTTCAATGGATCCTTGGATGGCTCGAAGTTCTTGAAGTAGAATCATGACACGAAAACAAGTTCAAGTAAGATCATCACTTGAAATAAGATTGTTATAGGTATAGAAATTGAACCAAAGTTTGAATATGATTATTACCTTGTATTAGAATGATAACCTACTGTAAGAAACAAAGATTTCTTGAGGTTGGATGATCACCTTACAAGATTGGAAGTGAGCTAGCAAACTTGAAAGTATTCTTGATTTTATGAAACTAGAACTTTTGGAATTTATGAAGAACACTTAGAACTTGAAGATAGAACTTGAGAGAGATCAATTAGATGAAGAAAATTGAAGAATGAAAGTGTTTGTAGGTGTTTTTGGTCGTTGGTGTATGGATTAGATATAAAGGATATGTAATTTTGTTTTCATGTAAATAAGTCATGAATGATTACTCATATTTTTGTAATTTTATGAGATATTTCTTGCTAGTTGCCAAATGATGGTTCCCACATGTGTTAGGTGACTCACATGGGCTGCTAAGAGCTGATCATTGGAGTGTATATACCAATAGTACATACATCTAAAAGCTGTGTATTGTACGAGTACGAATACTGGTGCATACGAGTAGAATTGTTGATGAAATTGAACGAGGATGTAATTGTAAGCATTTTTGTTAAGTAGAAGTATTTTGATAAGTGTATTGAAGTCTTTCAAAAGTGTATAAATACATATTAAAACACTACATGTATATACATTTTAACTGAGTCGTTAAGTCATCGTTAGTCGTTACATGTAAGTGTTGTTTTGAAACCTTTAGGTTAACGATCTTGTTAAATGTTGTTAACCCAATGTTTATAATATCAAATGAGATTTTAAATTATTATATTATCATGATATTATCATGTATGAATATCTCTTAATATGATATATATACATTAAATGTCTTTACAACGATAATCGTTACATATATGTCTCGTTTAAAAATCATTAAGTTAGTAGTCTTGTTTTTACATATGTAGTTCATTGTTAATATACTTAATGATATGTTTAATTATCATAGTATCATGTTAACTATATATATATCCATATATATGTCATCATATAGTTTTTACAAGTTTTAACGTTCGTGAATCACCGGTCAACTTGGGTGGTCAATTGTCTATATGAAACCTATTTCAATTAATCAAGTCTTAACAAGTTTGATTGCTTAACATGTTGGAAACATTTAATCATGTAAATATCAATCTTAATTAATATATATAAACATGGAAAAGTTCGGGTCACTACACTCCAACCTCCTGTTATTGATAATCTTGAATAAGATCAAGATTCATCATTTGATACAACTCCAGCTGTTTCTCCAGATACTCTTTTGAATCCATTAGATAATGTTACATCAGATCAAGCAGATCAAGGCTCAACGTCAACAACGGTTAATGTTTCGATGGATAAAATTGATGTACAATCTCTTCCACACACCCAATGGACTAAAAGTCATCCAATAGATCTTATTATTGGTGACGCATCTGCTCCAGTTTCAACTCGAAGGGCTACTCAGAATATGTGTCTATTCACAGCCTTTCTTAGTAAGATTGAACCAACAACGGTTGCTCAAGCTTTACTAGATCCATACTGGGTAGTTGCAATGCAAGACGAGATCAATCAATTTGAACGATTGAAAGTATGGCGATTAGTTCCAAGACCAACGGGTCAACGTCCAATAGGGGTTAAGTGGATTTTCAAGAACAAGAAGGATTCTGATGGAATTGTGGTTCGAAATAAGGCACGTCTTGTGGCCAAAGGATATCGACAACAATAGGGCATTGATTATGACTAAACGTTTGCTCCGGTTGCTAGGATTGAGGCAATTCGTCTTTTCCTTGCATTTGCTTCTCATATAAAGTTCATGGTGTTTCAAATGGATGTCAAAACTGCTTTTCTGAATGGTTATCTTCAAGAGGAAGTCTATGTTGATCAACCAGAAGGCTTTGTCGATCCCATTCATCCAAACCATGTTTACTACTTGGAGAAAGCTTTATACGGTCTGAAGCAAGCACCGCGTGCATGGTACGAGACCTTAACAAAGTATTTGCTGGACAATGGCTTCTCTCGTGGAACGATTGATACAACGCTATTCATCTGTAAAAACCACAGTCACATTCTCTTGGTTCAAATTTACGTTGATGATATTATTTTTGGTTCCACGTCCCCGACCTTATGCAAAGAATTTGGTTACCTTATGGCCAGCAAATTCTAAATGAGCATGCTTGACCAGTTAACTTTCTTCTTGGGGTTACAAGTAAAACAATTACAAAATGGGATTTTTATCAGTCAAACAAAGTATATCAATGATATGCTAAAACGTTTTAAAATGACTGCTTTAAAACCAATGACAACCCCAATGAGGACTTTACTGGATGCTGATACTAATGAGGAACCTTTTAATATTACGCTTTATGGAAGCATGGTTGGTTCTTTAATGTATCTGACTGCGAGTCGACCAGACATTACACTTGCCGTAACTGTCTGTGCCCGCTTTCAGTCCAACCCTAAGAAATCTCACTCCAAAGCGGTTGTTAGGATTTTTCAATACCTTAAAGGTACACCTAACCTTGGGATCTGGTATCCTCATGGATCCGATTTCAATCTCACTGCTTTTACTGATGCGGATCATGGTGGTTGCCATGTTGATAGAAAGAACACATCTGGATCAATTCAGATGTTAGGGAATAGACTAGTTGGTTGGTCATCCAAAACGCAGAACTGTGTGTCTTTATCAACAGCTGAGTCTGAGTACATTGCTGCTGCTCACTGTTGTTCACAAGTTTTGTGAATGCAAACTCAACTCTTGGACTATGGCTTTAAGATTTCTAAGACCCCAATCTATTGTGATTCACAAAGTGCTATTGCAATAACAAGCAACCCGGTTCAGCATTCTAAAACTAAACACATAGATATTCGGTATCATTTCATTAAGGACCATGTATAGAAAGGGGATATAGAGTTATACTTTGTGCCTACTAAAGTGCAATTAGCTGACATGTTCACTAAACCTTTAGATGAACTTAGGCTAAATTTCTTGATCAAAGAGATTGGCATGGTAGAGTATAGTGCTTGATATTCCTTAGATCTGTTGGAACTTATTTTTGAGATCTTGTGTTTAGGGGAAGTAGATACTTTCTAGGGGGAGCACCTAAGTTTCAGTGCTTTAGATAATTTTTTTTTAAGGAACTGCCTTTAGATTAATGATAACTTCCTAGATATATTTGTTCAATGGTTACGCAAGGGGGAGGTAACTTATTGATATCCTATTTCAAGGGGGAGTTAATTCATTTTCTTGGGAATATAATCAAAATACTGATTCACTTTATTGTATATCACATTTTGAGGGGGAGAAAAAGGGAGAAAATGAGAAAATAATTAAAAAATATTGTTTTTCAAAAGTGAATTCAAAATTTCTTTATTTTTATCTGAAATAATTCACTATGGCTTGTATACATCTCAGTATGCAACCCGTGTCAACAATTGGTATCACTGAAGATTTGTACTTTGTATAAAATTCAAAGTTCTTTTAAGTACAAATCTTATTTTGAAAAATTCAAAAAAATTGGAAAAAATAAAATCCAAAAATATTTAAATTTTACTGAATAAATGCTATTTTTAGCATTTTACCAAGTCTGACAACCAACAGTACAGATTCGGTAAGTTTAAAGTTTTCAGAAATTGTCTCAGAATTGTTTTTCATGAAAAGATTGAAATGGATTTCAAGAGGAAAAATCAATTTTTCAAAATTTGGAGTTAAATTGTTAAAGTTTTGAAAAATTGGACTGTATTCGGTATATTAGGCCCATTCTGTAAAGCCCATTCGGTATTTTACTTTCGGTATCTATAAAAGGAGAGTCAAAGTCAAACATTACTCTCTTACTGTTATTAATTACCTACCGAGTCTGTTGATTATACTGAATCTGCCTAATTCTACCGAGTTCGTCATCTGTTTCTTCAAATTCTTGGTAATTGTTCATTTTAATCAATGTTTAAGATATATAATTGTAGATCTGAGATAATTAAGTTTTTATCAACCAGAAAAGATCAAAATAACTGGATTATGACCTTTAATTTTTGAAATCTTGTTGATTATACCGAGTCTGAGTCGATTTCAATTAATCTTTGATTAAACTCAATTGATTTGGAAAATCAACATGAAATCTTGTCTAATCTGAGTTAAATTGACTGATCTATCATTTGACCGAGTCTGATTACATGTTTAATTGCTTATTTGATGAATTCTGTATCTACCGAATGTGTTCTTATCCTGATACCGAGTTTGTTCATACAATTAACATGTTAATATACTTGTAATTGAATGGTTAATTGATCATGGTCGTGATATTACTTGATATGTGATAGAATATGCATGTTTGAGTGACTTTTTGTTAATTGTCGAAGATACCGAATCTGATTTTCTTTCTTGATACCGAGTCTGAAATTTGGTACCTTGAAATTTTCTGATTTTTATCTTCAAACACTTAACATGTTTATTCTATATCTTTCTGATATGAAAACTCAAGCTTATTTGGTTACAGAATCTAAAGTTTTCATAACTACCGAATCTGCTTGAAATGTGTTTAAAAATTGACTAAGTGTTGTTCTGAGTCCTTGTGTTATATAATTGACTTTGCATGATAATTTTGTACTAAGATGAATATCATATGAATGTTATGGTTGTCAATTATTTGTTCATATTTGAGAATAAAAGACTTTTATATTTTTGAAAAACCATAAAAATCTTAAAATTTAAAAATATAAAAAGGATTTCAAAGGCAAATAAGAATAGAGATATAGGCTTTTTGTTAAATATCTTGTGGTCTTCTATTTGTTATTTATACAGCTAAATGGCGAACAATCACTTCATCAACTCTGAAACCAGTATACCCTGCAACTACTGGACAACAATTCTAGAGAGGCACACGCTGTGGCTTGCTCTCAATACTACTGCCAGTGTAGCTGTAACATATCTGGAGTTACTTAACAGAACAATTAGGTTTGTGGAAGCTACACAACCTACTACTGAAAATCCAGAGGGAACACAAGCTTGTTTTGAATTTCAACTAAGAGGAGTTCAAGGGAGGAGGAGTTTCACTCAAGCTGATTTCAGGAGGGTCTTCAGACTTCCTCTTGTACAGAATGCTCCTGCTTTTCCTGCTACTCAGCAAATGATGACTTCTGTCTTTGATCTTGGTTATGTTGGAGCTACCAACATTCCACCAGCTAAGTTTCAGAAGAAATATCTGCACTCAAGGTGGTATGTGATCTTCTCAATCATCAAAAGATGCTTGCTGATGATAAGGAGTAGATCTGATAGCTTGACTGTGCCAATGCTGAAAGTATTCTACTCTTTCATAAGATTAGAGGCTCCTGACTATGCTAAGCTTTTATGGGATCTGGTTCAAGCTCAACTTGATAAGCCAAGGGGTTCATACATCCCTTGCAAAAGGGTTTTTCTGTATATTTATCCATGATGCTATAAATGCTTGCAGAAATGCAAATATATTTGTACCAGGTACACATGGATTACAGATGAAAAGGTTTGGAGAGCTGAAGATGAACACCCTTATGGTGTCTGATAATCAATTCACTGCGCCAATTCCAAATTGGCTAGTGAGGCTAGCTGAACCCCAAGACGCTCGTATGCGTTCTTATTTTCAGGCTGTAGGAATACCTCTTCCGAACCCGGTACAACAAGAACAAGTTGAACCTGCCATGGTTCCAGCCCCAGAGGTTGTAGAGGAACCTGTAGTTCAACCACCAGGGCCAGCTAATCCTCCACTTAGGGTGAACCTCAAACGATCTAGGGTAGCACACCAAGCTCAATCCGTGAGGATCAGGGAACCTAGTCCAACTAGGATTGAACCAACCCTTTCCACAACACCCGAAGTAAGCAGTGACACTTCAGCAACAGCATCTGAATCATCTCCTGAACATTCTCCTAAGAGAACTCGATACATGCCTGATGAGATGATTCAGACTCCGCCAACCCAACGAGTAACTAGATCTAGGACTTCGACACCCATCGTCCGCCAAACAGTTACTCTAACCATTGGTGATACGGACCAAGACCAAGAGCCAATTAGGTCACCCTCACCTATCTCCGTATCACATCCAAGAATAACAGTAAGCCCTACGCTAAATGAAGCGCAAGCTTCGGTAGGCAAGAGATCTAAACGCACGGATGGTAAAAAGACCACTAAGCCCATCCAATCTAAACAGGACTTAATAATAAATCCTACAAAGCAAGGTGCTTCGGCATCTAAGGAAGTAAAGTTTTCCTCTGCAGTAAAGTCTGCGTTGACTCAATCGATTGAGGAAACTCAATCATTGAAGTCCAAAACGGCCGAAGGGGAGCCGAAAAATCTTGAAAAGGAACCCTGCGTATCGGCTGGAAATCCTCCTATACCTCAACGTACAACAGGGTCTCGAGGTCCGGCTTATCTTGATGAGGAAGATCTACCGCGTCCCATGGAAACGAGTCAACATGACAATCCTTCGGGATATTTATCAGACTTCCAGCAGACTGTTCCCTTGGTTCATGAAAGTGATCCATTGGTTTAAACCACTTCTCTTCCGGATTCAGAATCTCAGGGTCTGGAGGAAGAGTCTTTAACTGAAAGAGATGTGCCACCTCATGGTATATCAATGATTTAAGGAGTCGGGGATAGCAATATCTCTGCGAGAACTAAACCGATGGGTAGTCCTGCTACTTTTTTAGAGTCCCATGAGACCAAAGTCATGGAGGCGGATGCTTCGAAAGAAACTTCGCCGGTGACAACTCCGATTGTTACCCAACCTCCATCAGAAGGGGATATCACGAAGCTGACTAGTAGTATGTATAGCCCTATATATAAGAATAATACATCACAATCATCCTTACCTGCCCTCACGGTAACTCAAACACTTCCACCAACATCGCCTTCAACAGTTGCTGCTGCTGGTGTTCCTATTGTTACTTTTCCACCATCACCTTCTCGTTTACCACATTTCTATGATGCTTTGGAGCAAGAATATTTCAGTCGTATGTTTTCTAGAGTCAATCTAGATGTTCTTCAACGCACTTCGCTTCAAGCATTGTTTCGTGCTCGTGTTCGATATCCACTTAATTCCTGCTCTTCTCCGTTGAGTCCTCACCGTGATGATGAACATGACGATTCTGATCCTCAGAATAGCCATGAGGGGGAGATAGGAGTAGATGGAGAATATCTAACGGTAAACATTTCAACTAAGGGTGGTGGTGTAAGGTCTTCATCAGCTTCACAAGCTCAACAAGTTCAGATGGAATCAGAAATGGTTACTACACATGATGAAATTGATGATAAGGAGTCTGAGCAAGTTATAATTCCAATTGTTCATAATGAGGCTGATAGTGGACTGGTATATGAGGATTTGAACTTGAGTGATTTCTATCTTGAAGAGACGGATGACGATGGATTTGTTATTCTAAGCAAGTTATCATCAGTATCTTCAATTCCGGAAGATGTAGAGATTGTAGATGAAGAGAATCCTGAACCAGTAATAGAAAGTGATGATGAAATGGATTCTTCTTCTGATGATGAAGACAATCTTTATGTTAATCCAAATGAAGATGAGATCTTTGATCATATTGAAGATGATGATGTTCCAAATAATGATGCAACAAATCCTACTGGTCATTCATCAAATTTTACACCCTCATCGAGTTCAAATCCAACAAATGCTAATGAAAGTTCAACTTCTGGTACATCTACATCAAGTGAAACAGTGAATTCTAGATTCAAATACAATCATGGAATATTCTTTAAGAATCAGGAGCAAAGATTATTGTTGGGAGTAGAACATGATTTTATAACGTTACGAAACACATTCATCGAAGAAAATGCTTATAAGATCTTCCGCATCAATGAATTACCAAGGAGTAAAAGGTTTACTTATATAGGTTCACGATTGATTCCAGCAAGTGAAAGGAATTGGTATGAGTTTATATGGAGGAAACATATCAACAAAGATGAAGATCATTTGTGTCTTCAAAGAAAATATCGTATTTCAGAAGTGTTGAATATTACTCGAGTCGGAGTAGAGATAAGCGAAAAGAAAGACGTCATCAATCAGTTCCATGTTATCAGAGAAGATGAGAAAGAGTACAAGTTCACTGAAACATATTTTCATAATCTAGATATGCTTGACATCATTCACATCTACAACTACCTCAGTATCATCACCATACGACCTTTTTCTAAGGCTCAAGCTTTGGAAGCTTTGAAAAGATACATGATGGAGACAATTGAACTGATGAGACGTGAAGATTTTCAAATAGGTCTCGAAGCAAAATGGAAAAAGATTCGAATTACGTGTCCGAATCAATTTACAGAGGGACTGAAGGATATGAGGATGTTTCAAATGCAATTCGAACCCTAAGGGTTTGTTTTTGTAAATTCTCAAAAAGAAAAGGTGTTCATTCATACTGAAGAGCTAAACAAATATTCAGATGGAACACTTAAGGCTGCACTTAAGTATCTTAAGATTCATCAAAGCAAGTTCCAGGACATTGACATGATAATGGGTCTTGGAGAATTCATAAAGCATATAAGAGATCGTCTGAAACTCTGGGTTTATTACAAGACAGTTTGAGATACTTCGTGGACAGAGAAAGAGAAGATATTTCAAGGAAATGGATGAATATCCATTATATGAGGGAGATCCAAGAAAAGCGTGGGGTGTCTGGAAACCTTCTAAGCAAATTTCAGAAAATCAAGTAGAATTTCAAAACCAGATGGCACACGATGGAAACTAACGTTTGGACCTCTCAAGATTATAAAATAGGATTATGTTGTAAAGTTCACATTTAACACTAAGGGGGAGATTGTTAGGACCCCAAAGTTGTATAGTGTTAATGTGAAATAAGCTTAATTGAAGGTTCCTTAGAAGAGGGCTATATAAGGAACCTAAGTAGTCCTAATTAGATAGCCATTGCATTGTAATTGAGTTCTAGAAGCTGTGGAATGTAATTATTCTCTCTAATACCGAGGCTCATGCTTACATACCGAATCTCTCTTTATCTTATCATTTCTCTCAATCTCAACATGATCTGACCTATCAATGTAATATTACTATCCGAGTTTCACAGTAATGGTGTATCCTATCGTATACACGCATAAAGGCATAATATTCGCATGAAATTAGTATCAAAAACACTGGAAACAACAGTTTTGAGAAACTATCTGTTAAACGTTCTCCGTCATGCGTAAGCCCTGAAGGCCGCCTAGCTCATAAGCCCTGACCGGAGAGCGCCCCATGTAGCGTAAATTTCGGATCATGAATAACAGAAGATATCATCATTTAACACGTGTCCCCGAATAATCCGGTGGATCTATCACTATAAATAGACCCCTTGGGTCGCCATTTTACACATTCAGACATTCTGACAACTTGTGAACAGAGACTTTACCTTTCTCTCTCTCACAGTACTTTCTCTCACTAGAAGTCATCCGGCTAACAGCTAAACGCTCAACGGACACAGATTGATTAAGCCACCCCACAAGGTTCTATACTTGTGAACCGGGTCTGTAGGGATTATTTCCCGAGGGTAAAAATCAATCGGCAACACTTCCCCACTCTTAGCTAGATACTTCTAGTATTGTGTTGATACACTAAGCCTTATCTCGTAAGGAAATAGGTGTTAACAATGGCGCCATCCACTAATGTCAAGAACACGAGGAACGAAAAAGGATCGAAAACAACTGAAATCCCATCCACAAGCATCCTCGAAACATTCAACAATTCGTCAATTGAAAGCGTGGCAATTTATCCGCTAATGCCTGAAGAGAATGCACCTGTTCAGCTGCCAGAAGGTATAATTGAGGAAACAGTAGCTGAAACTACAGAAAGGCTCAAACGTTTGGTCACTAATCCAGAGAAAAGGTCGATAATTGAAGAAATAACTAGCAAAAGTGCATAAAGGCTTCACAATTTCATTAATAGTCCAGAGAAGTGACCTTGATGCAGCCACGACATTGTATACCATTTACATCTTTTCGACGGATGACAGATGGTAAGAACAAGCAAATCATGAAGAAGCAGCCTATGTTAAAGTACAAGTTATCCAAAATACTTGACAAGTTGGGTAGTCTTATTGATGATTCTGAAGATGATAGTGAATTCAGCTATATTGGTATTGATTCTGATGAAGAGAATTATGGGAAGGAGGAGTTCATGTGTGAGAAAAAAGCAGCATTACTTCTAAATGGAATCCTTAAGCAGACAGCTCCGGCAAAGTATAAGCAACGCTTAGCGTAGCCCGCCGTCCGTGCTGTGGCGGTGGATAATTTTTTTCCCTCATTACTGGAGAGCAAGCTATAAAGCCACCAGCTATGGCAGAATCTACTCAATGTTTCATTGATCGAATAGCTAACTATCCGTTGCCCAGGAATCTTGGCATACCGGCAATTGGAGTTTATGATGGTACAACAGATCCTGAAGATTTCCTTACCATGTTTGAAGGTGCAATGAGGTTGCAGCATTGGGATGACGAAGTAGCTTGTCATATGTTTCCTATGGTGCTGCAGAAAATGGCAAGGGAATGGTTTGCTAGTTTACCACCAAGGAGTATAACAAGTTATTTGGATCTTCGTGCAAAGTTTGTTATGCATTATAAGAATCTTCGTAGCTGCACCTTGATACATCTTGATGCGCATGAAATAACAATGCATCAGAATGAGTCCTTGAGTAATTTCATGAAGAGATACACACTTGAAGTACAAAAGATGCCTGACTGTCCAGAGTCACAGCTAGTGTCTGGGTTTATTTTCTGTTTGGATCAGCGAAGGTTTAGTGCACTTGTTCACACGTTAAGGTATGACCTGCCAAAAACTCTGCATCAGGCGTTGGAAGTTGCGCAGAAGCATGTTCGAGCCGGTGAGCGAGGACTAAACAAGTTTGATGGTAGCAGCAGTAACAAGCCACACAACGGAGGGCGGTTCTTTGACCAAAATCAGAGGAGGAATGACAATTCCAATGGTGGATGGAGAGGTAACAATCATCCAAATGATTTTCATCACAACAGGAGGCCCATAGAAAGACATCCGTTGATAATGGCATTAACCAAAACTCCTAAAGAGATTCTTTTCACCGAGCCTATCCGAACTACTTTCAACCCTCCAGCACTTATGGAGGAAAGAGATGGTCCAAGGAGTGAGCTATGGTGCGACTTTCACGAGGCATGGGGTCATGATACAGATAATTGTAAATCTTTGATGAGGGAAATCATCGCAAAAATTAAGGCAGGAGAGTTAAATCACTTGTTGCCAGGCAAACAATACAGGAGAAATGATCCTCGCAGGAAAATTGCATGGTAAAAGAATGATGGTGGAAGAGGGCGTCGAGGTGAGAACAGAAGAAGGGAAGAGCATGGCAGAAGAGATAACAGAAACCAGTACGGAGACTGGATCACGGAGCGTGAGCCAACTCTAGATGTTGTAATCAAGATGGTGTGGTTTAATGATAGTAGTTATGAGGACGGTGAGGAGTCAGACAACAATTTGGATAGTTGGAGATATGCTCCAATAATTTTTCAACCAATTTAGAATTGGGCTTTATCCATCCAGCCAGTGGTCATCTCAGCAGAAATTGCAAACAAGTTTGTCAGCCGTATCTACACGGATACATGCAGTGAAGCTGACATCGTCTATTGGAATTGTTTGAAAACTTTCCCAAGGCACGTGCAGGATAGGGCTAGGCGGACGACTTTGAAGGTTTCAGGATTAACGGGAGCACCGGTGAATGCCATGGGGCGAATTCATTTGGAGGTTGTTTTGGGAACATTTCCATTGTTGAGAACCGAAACAATTGATTTTACTATTTTGGAAGGCACTTCTCGATTTAATGTCCTTTTTGGAAGGACATCATTGGCTAAATTTGGAGCAATTACATCCACTACTCATGCAGAGATCGGATTTCCAACTCCTAACGGAGTAGCTGCCATACATTCACAGTATGTGGCACCAACTAGGGAACGATCCACATTTGCAAATTTTCCAAAGGACAAAGGAAATCGGAGAAGACGTAATCGGTTGTTTAGAGATGATGAAGTTCAGGAGTTTTTTATACCATGATCAAATATTCAGGCCGGACAGCATTGGGCGCTTGGCGTGTGAAGAGCAGTTGTTAGCATTTTATGAAGAGCAAAGTTTATCAATTTACTGTAACCATTATGGTTATTTTACAGTGCATATGTTTACAATAGCATACATTAAACGTTCATGATGTACTAATTAGGCTTGATCCACCTAAATTCATCATTAAATGTTTATGTACTGCACAGTACTAATCAATAAAATTTTATCTTTTTTTATGCAAAGTGCTGCCTGCGACAAATGTAAAGCATTGCATTTATGTCCTGCCCATAGAAGGAGAGTATTTTTATACCTCCGATGGCGGAAGCTCTTGTGCCAGCCAGCAAAAGGCACAAGGGATCGGCTAGAAAATGTTAAATTTTTACTAGAATGCACCGAGACAAAATACAAAAACCAGATACTTGTCATGACAAACATTATAAAAAACTTACTTCACAAAACGAAAGAAGTTACTATATTGTATGAAGGCAAAAATGTTTCACAATTCTTCCTCATATACTTTATGACGGAAGGTGTATGACGGACAAGTTATTAATTCATAACCAATTTTCAAAAATACTTCATAACTATTCCTCATTAATTTTATGATGGAAAGCATATAATGGACTTCAAATGTCCTACTAATTATCTGAAGGCATAATATTTTCAAAGTAAATTTTCAATATTTGATATTTTATTAATTCAGCATAAGTTAGCAATACAAGGCATCTTCATCAGAATTACATCAGACACTTTTCAAAATGCCTTGTTCAGTTATACAATACATAGTTATACAATAAAAAGTTTATCATATGCTTAGTGCACAACAGATTTATTTTAGCAAGAAACATCAAAATATTTGGAGCAAGCATAGAGGCAAACATAATCATAAAATCATCATATATTTGTAGCATTAAAAATAGAAAAGTTTATTACAAACATTGTTTAGTAATTTTTACAGAATTCACGAAAACTCTACACCAAGGACATCCTTGGCGGATGATTCATCCCTACCGCACACCTCATCAAAAACATCAATCTTAAGGTTTATCAGTTTGTCCTTTGCTTCTTCAACTTTCTCCAGGGTTTCAGGACGCATAAGGTTAGCAATGGCAGGAGGAAGAATCTGTTTTGGGGCAAGGCGTCTAGTTACCTTGTCCGTAACATCAGAAATATAATGGATATGAACATCATCAACATAATCGTTGTAGGGATCCCAACAAGTTGATATCCAAGAACTCTGGCTATCACACCTGGTATCCCCTTCTTTAGTTCGGCAAAGTTACCCTCACCGGCCTTCGTCCTGTGGAGAAGTTCAGCAACTTTTCCTTCTCAGCATTCATCTGCTTCTCCAGATCACTAAACTTCAATTGCTCCTCATCAACCTTCTTCTTCTCAGCCTCTACCGATCTATCCTTCTCCTCTTGCAGAGTAGCAGTAGCATCTTGAGCACTTTTCAACTCAACTTCTCTAGCCTTTAAAGCTTCTTGAGTGCTAGTCAAAGCACGCTAAGCCTCAGCAGCTCTTTTGCGAGCTTTGGCACCTTCAGCCATTTCAGTACGAGCTACAGCAAGAATAGACTCCTGATGCTACTGCAGTTAAAGAACATTTCCTAAGTGGTTCATGAACAACATAGCAGATTCAACAGTTGATTGCCTAAGTAGTTCAAAACGGAGAGCGGCGAAGTGTGGATTAAGCTCAGGGATAGCACAACCATACAAAAGAAGCATGTTATGATCAAAATTAACAATTCACGTAAAGAAATTGCAAGCACATACATATAAATTATTTTATGATTGGTACTTGAAGAAGAGTCAAAAGATCATTGCACTTAGGGGCAGGGTTATCAATAAATGCCTGCAGTGCACCCGAATGAGCAGGAATTGGTGGTTCATTAACATTTGATGATGTGACGGCAGGGATAGTGGTACTGGGAGGTAGAGAGTGATAGGAGGCGTCATATTCCGGCCTCAACTCTTGAAAATCAGCCTCATCAAAAGGAGTAAAGTTTCGGTCAGGAGATTTCAGAGTTTCATCCCCTTGACTTCCAGGGATCTCCTCTGTCCTCTGCTCATCACCTTCGGTAGCCTTTCCTTGGCTATCATCAGAATCTAATAAAACCGCTAACATAAATAAATTAGCATTATAAATAAACATAACAGTTATGAGCAAGGATATATGCAATGTAAAGAAAGAGCAATGTTGGTATACTTCTTCTACGTTTTAGCTTGGGGCTTCCCTCAGCACTTTTTGCTCTCTTAGAGCCTATACTCTTCTTGCGAGTCTTTTTGATTGGAGAAGGGCTGGGGAGTGTTTCACCAGTAATATCAACCAAGCCTGTTGTTTGCTTCTTGGTGGTGGTGTCCTCCGTTGTCCGTTCAGAATCAGCCCGCTCAGACTCACTGTCTGAACTACCACTGCTGCTTTCCCCCTCCTTCTTAGCATTGGCAGCAGCAGCAGCCTTAGCCTCAGCTGCAACTCTTTCTGCCTCTAGCTCTTCAGGAGTTTTAGCATGATCAATAACCTCCACATCATCCTTAAGGTCGAGGGATAAGATAGCATAACGAACAAGCATCTCGGTATTTGCTGCAAAAATTAAACAAGGGCAAAAACAGCAATATAAGCAAAAAAAAAATAAAATTTTTTTTACAAAAAACAGACATACATATATATATATATATATATATATATATATATATATATATATATATATATATATATATATATATATATATATATATATATATATATATATATATTAGGGTGATCATATCACATCCTACCCTTGTTTTTCTGGCGGAGTACTGGCACATAAGTACTTGGCCATTCCTGGCTTACTCTACACAACACAAGAATCCCCTCATACTTCTCGTATGATCTGGACGGAAGGCAGAGACTTTTAAGATGGTTCACTATTTGTTTCTCTGTGGCAGTTACCTTAACAGCCTTTCCCACACCAGGATCTATAGACTTCCATTTCCGGACAACGGAATACTTCTTCGGAATAACTCCTTCATCAACAAAGAAAAATGGACTTTTCCATCTCTTTAAGTTTGACACTTTATTAACACCAGCAAAATGTTTCTGTGGCTTGTTATCAATAGTAAGCCAACAGTGGCTAATCGTTCGAATTCTAAAAAGGGAAATAAAAATCTTAAGGTGTGGCTTTATATTGCTGGCATTGCAATACATTTCAAAAAGAATAATTTTTTGAAGCCCATGGTGGTGGATTTGGCTCAAACAGGCTCTATAGTATCTAAGGACACGTAGAAGAAATTTAGTAAGAGGAACATGGAGATTGCCGTGAGCAAGTTGTAAAGCATATAAATTTTTTTTCCAGATGGAGGCTTGTTGGCCGTTTGTCTGTTAGTAGGAAGAATTGGGTTGTATTGATTAAGATGACGAAAAGCAATTTTTAAGCCGTCCAAATGGCTCGCCGATAATGATGATGCCATTGTGCTAACCTCAGGAAGATCAGTGGTTTCTGAAGAAGAATCCTCTACGTGTTCTTGGCCAGTACTAGGTGCTGAAGCCATGGTAATAAAGTGAAAAGGAAAATCAAATAAGAAATAACAGCAGGGTGAAGGGTAACTAACCTTAAAAGATGAAGAAAACCTTAAAAAGTTGAAAGTAAAGCTTGAAGAAAGTGATGAAGATTTGTGCAGAAATATGCTTTTTGGATCTTGAGAAAAAGTAAAAAAGTGAAGGAAAAAGGTTTTGACGGTTTATATAGAGATTGATCAATTTATTTTTCATGGACACGATCGTGACACGTGTATGGACAAGTTTAAAAGTCGAATACAAAGAAATGCTTTTTACAGCTGGAGGCGCATGAGGTGTTATAGCCATGTAAAAGCAATCATCACAAACTCAGTAAAAATCCATCTGTCATTAATGCTTGAAACGTTTTCCCCGATGCAAATGGGAATGGTAAGACTTGTTTGGGATACGTTATCAAAAGTTTAACAACTTAATCATTTTTCAAATGCTTAAGTCATTAAACTGGGGGGGGGGGGGGGACTTAATGGTGTATCCTATCGTATACACGCATAAAGGCATAATATTCTCATGAAATTAGTATCAGAAACACTGGAAACAACAGTTTTGAGAAACTATCCGTTAAACGTTCTAAGCTGTACAGGCTGCTTCCGTCATGCGTAAGCCCTGAAGGCCGCCTAGCGCATAAGCCCTGACCGGAGAGCGTCCCATGTAGCATAAATTTCGGATCATGATAACAGAACATATCATCATCTGACACGTGTCCCCGAATAATCCGGTGGATCTATCACTATAAATAGACCGCTTGGGTCGCCATTTTACACATTCAGACATTCTGACAACTTGTGAGTAGAGACTTCACCTTTCTCTCTCTCACAGTACTTTCTCTCACTTGAAGTCATCCGGCTAACAGCTAAACGCTCAACGGATACAGATTGATTAAGCCACCCCACAAGTTTCTATACTTGTGAACCGGGTCTGCAGGGATTATTTCCCAAGGGTAAAAATCAATCGGCAACACTTCCCCACTCTTAGCTAGATACTTCTAGTATTGTGTTGACACACTAAGCCTTATCTCGTAAGGAAATAGGTGTTAACACACAGCAACCCAGATTTACATTACGAGAGCACCCGCAACGACAACTTCATTCTCTCACTCCGGGATCTTAAGTTTCACATTTGGTCTCATACCGTAAATTGGTACTACACTACCATGTTACTTAAGAAGACTTACACTTTACTCAATCCCATCATTACAAACTCCACACATAACATTCCGGAATTTTAACTCACAATCGCAACGCACGATCTCGAGTCGTCATCAACAACCCGTCAGTCTTCCTTGTTAGGAACTCTGAATCCCTATTGAGGCCTAACACGATACACTCTGACACTTCTCTGGACTAAACACCACCAGAGCTTCCTTGGGCGGCAGTAAAAAATCCCCCACTTAGGATTCAACTCCACATTCTCATCGTCAAGATGATAACATCTCGCGGAATTGTCATTCCACGAACCACAAGACCATTCTCATCGTTGATCATATACACCAAATCATTCCAAATTCACTTCAGGCTCTCAGAGCCGACATACACAATCACTTGAGTTGTCGTACACGCGACGATATCACACCTTCATATTGTAGTGACCCGAACTTTTCCATGTTTATATATATTAATTGAGATTGATATTTACATGATTAAATGTTTCCAACATGTTAAGCAATCAAACTTGTTAAGACTTGATTAATTGAAATATGTTTCATATAGACAATTGACCACCCAAGTTGACCGGTGATTCACGAACGTTAAAACTTGTAAAAACTATATGATGACATATATATGGATATATATATAGTTAACATGATACTATGATAAGTAAACATATCATTAAGTATATTAACAATGAACTACATATGTAAAAACAAGACTACTAACTTAATGATTTTTAAACGAGACATATATGTAACGATTATCGTTGTAACGACATTTAATGTATATATATCATATTAAGAGATATTCGTACATCATAATATCATGATAATATAATAATTTAAAATCTCTTTTGATATTATAAACATTGGGTTAACAACATTTAACAAGATCGTTAACCTAAAGGTTTCAAAACAACACTTACATGTAACGACTAACGATGACTTAACGACTCAGTTAAAATGTATATACATGTAGTGTTTTAATATGTATTTATACACTTTTGAAAGACTTCAATACACTTATCAAAATACTTCTACTTAACAAAAATTCTTACAATTACATCCTCGTTCAGTTTCATCAACAATTCTACTCGTATGCACCCGTATTCGTACTCGTACAATACACAGCTTTTAGATGTATGTACTATTGGTATATACACTCCAATTATCAGCTCTTAGCAGCCCATGTGAGTCACCTAACACATGTGGGAACCATCATTTGGCAACTAGCATGAAATATCTCGTAAAATTACAAAAATATGAGTAATCATTCATGACTTATTTACATGAAAACAAAATAACATATCCTTTATATCTAATCCATACACCAACGACCAAAAACACCTACAAACACTTTCATTCTTCAATTTTCTTCATCTAATTGATCTCTCTCAAGTTCTATCTTCAAGTTCTAAGTGTTCTTCATAAATTCCAAAAGTTCTAGTTTCATAAAATCAAGAATACTTTCAAGTTTGCTAGCTCACTTTCAATCTTGTAAGGTGATCATCCAACCTCAAGAAATCTTTGTTTCTTACAGTAGGTTATCATTCTAATACAAGGTAATAATCATATTCAAACTTTGGTTCAATTTCTATAACTATAACAATCTTATTTCAAGTGATGATCTTATTTGAACTTGTTTTCGTGTCATGATTCTGCTTCAAGAACTTCGAGCCATCCAAGGATCCATTGAAGCTAGATCCATTTTTCTCTTTTCCAGTAGGTTTATCCAAGGAAATTAAGGTAGTAATGATGTTCATAACATCATTCAATTCATACATATAAAGCTATCTTATTCGAAGGTTTAAACTTGTAATCACTAGAACATAGTTTAGTTAATTTTAAACTTGTTCGCAAACAAAAGTTAATCCTTATAACTTGACTTTTAAAATAAACTAAACACATGTTCTATATCTATATGATATGCTAACTTAATGATTTAAAACCTGGAAACACGAAAAACACCGTAAAACCGGATTTACGCCGTCGTAGTAACACCGCGGGCTGTTTTGGGTTAGTTAATTAAAAACTATGATAAACTTTGATTTAAAAGTTGTTATTCTGAGAAAATGATTTTTATTATGAACATGAAACTATATCCAAAAATTATGGTTAAACTCAAAGTGGAAGTACGTTTTCTAAAATGGTCATCTAGACGTCGTTCTTTCGACTGAAATGACTACCTTTACAAAAACGACTTGTAACTTATTTTTCCGACTATAAACCTATACTTTTTCTGTTTAGATTCATAAAATAGAGTTCAATATGAAACCATATCAATTTGATTCACTCAAAACGGATTTAAAATGAAGAAGTTATGGGTAAAACAAGATTGGATAATTTTTCTCATTTTAGCTACGTGAAAATTGGTAACAAATCTATTCCAACCATAACTTAATCAACTTGTATTGTATATTATGTAATCTTGAGATATCATAGACACGTATACAATGTTTCGACCTATCATGTCGACACATCTATATATATTTCGGAACAACCATAGACACTCTATATGTGAATGTTGGAGTTAGCTATACAGGGTTGAGGTTGATTCCAAAATATATATAGTTTGAGTTATGATCAATACTGAGATACGTATACACTGGGTCGTGGATTGATTCAAGATAATATTTATCGATTTATTTCTGTACATCTAACTGTGGACAACTAGTTGTAGGTTACTAACGAGGACAGCTGACTTAATAAACTTAAAACATCAAAATATATTAAAAGTGTTGTAAATATATTTTGAACATACTTTGATATATATGTATATATTGTTATAGGTTCGTGAATCAACCAGTGGCCAAGTCTTACTTCCCGACGAAGTAAAAATCTATGAAAGTGAGTTATAGTCCCACTTTTAAAATCTAATATTTTTGGGATGAGAATACATGCAGGTTTTATAAATGATTTACAAAATAGACACAAGTACGTGAAACTACATTCTATGGTTGAATTATCGAAATCGAATATGCCCCTTTTTATTAAGTCTGGTAATCTAAGAATTAGGGAACAGACACCTTAATTGACGCGAATCCTAAAGATAGATCTATCGGGCCCAACAAGCCCCATCCAAAGTACCGGATGCTTTAGTACTTCGAAATTTATATCATATCCGAAGGGTGTCCCGGAATGATGGGGATATTCTTATATATGCATCTTGTTAATGTCGGTTACCAGGTGTTCACCATATGAATGATTTTTATCTCTATGTATGGGATGTGTATTGAAATATGAAATCTTGTGGTCTATTATTATGATTTGATATATATAGGTTAAACCTATAACTCACCAACATTTTTGTTGACGTTTTAAGCATGTTTATTCTCAGGTGATTATTAAGAGCTTCCGCTGTCGCATACTTAAATAAGGACGAGATTTGGAGTCCATGCTTGAATGATATTGTGTAAAAACTGCATTCAAGAAACTTATTTTGTTGTAACATATTTGTATTGTAAACCATTATGTAATGGTCGTGTGTAAACAGGATATTTTAGATTATCATTATTTGATAATCTACGTAAAGCTTTTTAAACCTTTATTGATGAAATAAAGGTTATGGTTTGTTTTAAAATGAATGCAGTCTTTTAAAAACGTCTCATATAGAGGTCAAAACCTCGCAACGAAATCAATTAATATGGAACGTTTTTAATCAATAAGAACGGGACATTTCAGTTGGTATCCGAGCGTTGGTCTTAGAGAACCAGAATTTTGCATTAGTGTGGCTTATCGAGTTTGTTAGGATGCATTAGTGAGTCTGGACTTCGACCGTGTTTACTTGAAAAATGATTGCTTAACAAATTTTGTTGGAAACTATATATTTTTAACATGTGAATATTATGTGATATATTAATCTCTTAACGCGTTTGGTATTATGTGATAGATGTCTACCTCTAGAACAAGTCCCATTGACTCACCTAATAATAATGAAGAGCCAAATGTAAATTGGAATGATTCGTGGACTGATTCACAAGTTCCCGAAGAGGAACCGGAAGAAGAGTCGGAACCGGAAGAAGAATCGGAACCGGAAGAAGAATCGGAACCGGATGAAGAAATAGAACCGGTGGGGGAAATAATAAAACGGTTAAGTAAAAGAAAATCCTCAACCAACCGACCAAGGTTAATTATGGTCAATGGTGTTTCCGCCAAGGAAGCAAAATATTGGGAGGATTACCAATTCTCCGATGAATCGGATTCCGACGAGAATTCCGATGATGTTATAGAAATTACCCCAACTGAATTTAAAAAGGCAAAAGAAAATAATAAGGGAAAGGGCATAAAAATAGAGAAATCTAATTCCAACCCCGATGAACTTTATATGTATCGTCAACCCCCGAAGTCCTTAAGTTGTAACAATGACCCGGGAACCTCTAAACCACCAGGTTTTTCTAAACCAATGTGGATAACGACGGCTCGTATTAGGGGAACATCATATATCCCTAGAAACTTGGCAAAACAAACCAAAACCGAAGAAGAAGAAACAAGCGAGTCGGAATAAGATAGTTGTATTCGTGTGGTGTAATATATGTAATATAGTGTGCTTATGCTTTATGATATATGTAAAAATTGGTTGTATTAATAAGTATATTTTTTTTTATGAATCTAACTCTTGTCTATTTTATAGTATAAAAACACAAAATGGATAGACAACCCAATATTTTAAGAGACCTACCCGGAGACATGATTGATGAAATCTTGTCTAGAGTCGGTCAGAATTCTTCGGCACAACTATTTAAGGCGAGATCAGTTTGTAAGACATTCGAAGAACGTTCCAAGAATGCCTTGGTTTATAAAAGGCTTTCGTTCGAAAGGTGGGGGATATCACATTGGGAAATCCATAAGTTACGATGTGTTTACTTTGACGCATATATTGCGGGGAACCCAAATGCTATTTTACGCAATGGGTTAAGAAATTATTTTGACTCAATATATTCGAATATTGGACTTCGTGATTTAGAAAAAGCGGCTAACATGCAACATAAAGAAGCATGTTATGCTTACGGATTAGTAATGTTCGCTTCTCACCAAAGTGAGAACAAGAACATCGGGCTACAACTATTAAACAAAACGTTCCCACAAGTGACGGAGTCGGTAATTGGGGTAAGAAATGAGGTTTTTAGATTGTTACGGGACTGTTGGACATTACGTAACCCTCGTCCCTTTGACGATGTTACAATACGCTGTCTTATCAACGGCCATAACGGTTATGTTCCACAAGACGAAGGATGGGAAGTAATCCTAGTAAAACCAGAATGCATGACTTGTTTCTGGACGTATGAATTACGTGTCTTTATTGCCTTTGCTGAACGACTTGTGTACTAGCTAGAATTATCTTCACAACCATCTTGTATCAAATTTATTGTGTGCTATATTTCATGCTATATGTAAAATAAGCGGTATTGTAAGTTTGTAAAATATTGTGTAAAAGTTTGAACGCGAAATATTATTATAATCAGTTTTTCATATAGAATTGTAGTAGTTGAATTGTATATTAGCTACTAAGTATGAACTTAACGGGTAGGTACTACCCGAATTTAAACTTATAAAATGCTAATATGAAGAAAAAGCTTTTATAAATGAGTTCATATTATGCTACGAAATACTATTAACTACTCTTAATATTCTGTATGATTAACTTGTTCCATTTGACTATTTTGAAGGAAATGACACCGACTACTCGACACACCATGAATATGAATGAAGAGGAATTCCGTACTTTTCTAGCTTCAAACATAGCCGCAGTACAGGCTGCGCTACATACCAACAATAACCTTGGATCTAGCAGTACAGGAAATCGTGTAGGATGCACCTACAAAGAATTCACTGCCTGCAAACCTTTGGAATTTGATGGAACCGAAGGACCGATCGGATTGAAACGGTGGACTGAGAAGGTCGAATCGGTGTTTGCCATAAGTAAGTGTACTGAAGAGGACAAAGTAAAGTACGCTACGCATACCTTCACAGGTTCTGCGTTAACATGGTGGAATACCTATCTAGAGAAAGTGGGACAAGACGATGCGTACGCACTACCGTGGTCAGCATTCAAGCACTTGATGAACGAGAAGTACCGTCCCAGAACCGAGGTCAATAAGCTCAAGACAGAACTTAGAGGGTTACGAACCCAAGGATTTGATATTACCACGTACGAAAGACGATTCACAGAATTGTGCCTATTGTGTCCGGGAGCATTAGAAGATGAGGAAGAGAAAATCGACGCGTTTGTGAAAGGATTACTTGAAAGAATCTAAGAAGATATAAGTTCACACGAGCCCGCCTTCATACAACAGGCATGTAGAATGGCTCACAAACTAGTGAACCAAATTGAAGAAAGAATTAAAGAACAGACTGCTGAAGAGACCAATATGAAGCAAGTCAAAAGAAAGTGGGAGGAAAACAGTGATAAGAATCACCAATACAACAACAACAGCAATTACAACAATAATCGTAACAATTATCCCAGCAATCGCAACATCAATCGCAACTACAACAAACGGCCCAACAACAACAACAACAACAACAACAACAACAACAACAACAACAACAACAACAACAACAACAACAACAACAACAACAACAACAACAACAATAGCAGCAACTACAACAATTATCCCAACAACAATAATAACCGCAACAACAACAACAACAATCAGAAGCAGCTATGCCAAAGGTGTGAAAAGTATCACTCGGGGTTCTGCACCAAATTTTGCAACAAGTGTAAAAGAAATGGTCATAGCGCGGCGAAGTGTGAGGTCTACGGACCAGGGGTTAATAGAACGAAAGGAACAAATGGTGTCGGAACGAGTAATGGCGGAGCAAGTAGTGTCGGAGCAAGTTATGCCAATGTAGTTTGTTATAAATGTGGAAAACCGGGCCACATCATTAGAAATTGCCCGAACCAGGAGAACACGAATGGACAAGGCCGCGGAAGAGTTTTCAATATTAATGCGGCAGAGGCACAGGAAGACCCGGAGCTTGTTACGGGTACGTTTCTTATTGACAATAAATCTGCTTACGTTTTATTTGATTCGGGTGCGGATAGAAGCTATATGAGTAGAGATTTTTGTGCTAAATTAAGTTGTCCATTGACGCCTTTGGATAGTAAATTTTTACTCGAATTAGCAAATGGTAAATTAATTTCAGCAGATAATATATGTCGGAATCAAGAAATTAAACTGGTTAGCGAAACATTTAAGATTGATTTGATACCAGTAGAGTTAGGGAGTTTTGATGTGATAATCGGTATGGACTGGTTGAAAGAAGTGAAAGCAGAGATCGTTTGGTACAAAAATGCAATTTGCATTATACGAGAAAAAGGAAAACCCTTAATGGTGTACGGAGAAAAGGGCAACACGAAGTTACATCTTATTAGTAATTTGAAGGCACAAAAACTAATAAGAAAATGTTGCTATGCTGTTCTAGCACACGTCGAGAAAGTACAAACTGAAGAAAAGAGCATCAATGATGTTCCCATTGCAAAAGAATTTCCCGATGTATTTCCGAAAGAATTACCGAGATTACCCCCACATCGATCCGTTGAATTTCAAATAGATCTTGTACCAGGAGCTGCACCAATAGCTCGTGCTCCTTACAGACTCGCACCCAGTGAGATGAAAGAACTGCAAAGGCAATTACAAGAACTTTTAGAGCGTGGTTTCATTCGACCAAGCACATCACCGTGGGGAGCTCCTGTTTTGTTTGTCAAGAAGAAAGATGGTACATTCAGGTTGTGTATCGACTACCGAGAGTTGAACAAACTTACCATCAAGAACCGCTACCCACTACCGAGAATCGACGACTTATTTGATCAACAACAAGGCTCGTCTGTTTATTCAAAGATTGACTTACGTTCCGGGTATCATCAAATGCGGGTGAAAGAAGATGATATTCCAAAGACTGCTTTCAGAACACGTTACGGTCATTACGAGTTTATGGTCATGCCGTTTGGTTTAACTAATGCACCAGCTATGTTCATGGACCTTATAAACCTAGTGTGTGGACCATACCTTGACAAGTTTGTCATTGTTTTCATTGATGACATACTTATTTACTCAAAGAATGACCAAGAACACGGTGAACATTTGAGAAAGGTGTTAGAAGTATTGGGAAGGAAGAATTGTACACTAAGTTTTCAAAGTGTGCATTTTGGTTGGAAGAAGTTCAATTCCTCGGTCACATAGTGAACAAAGAAGGTATTAAGGTGGATCCGGCAAAGATAGAAACTGTTGAAAAGTGGGAAACCCCGAAAACTCCGAAACACATACGCCAATTTTTAGGACTAGCTGGTTACTACAGAAGGTTCATCCAAGACTTTTCCAGAATAGCAAAACCCTTGACTGCATTAATGCATAAAGGGAAGAAATTTGAATGGAATGATGAACAAGAGAAAGCGTTTCAGTTATTGAAGAAAAAGCTAACTACGGAACCTATATTGTCATTGCCTGAAGGGAATGATGATTTTGTGATTTATTGTGACGCATCAAAGCAAGGTCTCGGTTGTGTATTAATGCAATGAACGAAGGTGATTGCTTATGCGTCTAGACAATTGAAGATTCACGAACAAAATTATACGACGCATGATTTGGAATTAGGCACGGTTGTTTTTGCATTAAAGACTTGGAGGCACTACTTATATGGGGTCAAAAGTATTATATATACCGACCACAAAAGTCTTCAACACATATTTAATCAGAAACAACTGAATATGAGGCAGCGTAGGTGGATTGAATTATTGAATGATTACAACTTTGAGATTCGTTACCACCCGGGGAAGGCAAATGTGGTAGCCGATGCCTTGAGCAGGAAGGACAGAGAACCCATTCGAGTAAAATCTATGAATATAATGATTCATAATTGAAATGTCCCGTTCTTATTGATTAAAAACGTTCCATATTAATTGATTTCGTTGCGAGGTTTTGACCTCTATATGAGACGTTTTTCAAAAACTGCATTCATTTTAAAACAAACCATAACCTTTATTTCATCAATAAAGGTTTAAAAAGCTTTACGTAGATTATCAAATAATGATAATCTAAAATATCCTGTTTACACACGACCATTACATAATGGTTTACAATACAAATATGTTACAACAAAATAAGTTTCTTGAATGCAATTTTTACACAATATCATACAAGCATGGACTCCAAATCTCGTCCTTATTTAAGTATGCGACAGCGGAAGCTCTTAATAATCACCTGAGAATAAACATGCTTAAAACGTCAACAAAAATGTTGGTGAGTTATAGGTTTAACCTATATATATCAAATCGTAACAATAGACCACAAGATTTCATATTTCAATACACATCCCATACATAGAGATAAAAATATTCATATGGTGAACACCTGGTAACCGACAATAACAAGATGCATATATAAGAATATCCCCATCATTCCGGGACACCCTTCGGATATGATATAAATTTCGAAGTACTAAAGCATCCGGTACTTTGGATGGGGTTTGTTAGGCCCAATAGATCTATCTTTAGGATTCGCGTCAATTAGGGTGTCTGTTCCCTAATTCTTAGATTACCAGACTTAATAAAAAGGGGCATATTCGATTTCGATAATTCAACCATAGAATGTAGTTTCACGTACTTGTGTCTATTTTGTAAATCATTTATAAAACCTGCATGTATTCTCATCCCAAAAATATTAGATTTTAAAAGTGGGACTATAACTCACTTTCACAGATTTTTACTTCGTCGGGAAGTAAGACTTGGCCACTGGTTGATTCACGAACCTATAACAATATATACATATATATCAAAGTATGTTCAAAATATATTTACAACACTTTTAATATATTTTGATGTTTTAAGTTTATTAAGTCAGCTGTCCTCGTTAGTAACCTACAACTAGTTGTCCACAGTTAGATGTACAGAAATAAATCGATAAATATTATCTTGAATCAATCCACGACCCAGTGTATACGTATCTCAGTATTGATCACAACTCAAACTATATATATTTTGGAATCAACCTCAACCCTGTATAGCTAACTCCAACATTCACATATAGAGTGTCTATGGTTGTTCCGAAATATATATAGATGTGTCGACATGATAGGTCGAAACATTGTATACGTGTCTATGGTATCTCAAGATTACATAATATACAATACAAGTTGATTAAGTTATGGTTGGAATAGATTTGTTACCAATTTTCACGTAGCTAAAATGAGAAAAATTATCCAATCTTGTTTTACCCATAACTTCTTCATTTTAAATCCGTTTTGAGTGAATCAAATTGCTATGGTTTCATATTGAACTCTATTTTATGAATCTAAACAGAAAAGTATAGGTTTATAGTCGGAAAAATAAGTTACAAGTCGTTTTTGTAAAGGTAGTCATTTCAGTCGAAAGAACGACGTCTAGATGACCATTTTAGAAAACATACTTCCACTTTGAGTTTAACCATAATTTTTGGATATAGTTTCATATTCATAATAAAAATCATTTTCTCAGAATAACAACTTTTAAATCAAAGTTTATCATAGTTATTAATTAACTAACCCAAAACAGCCCGCGGTGTTACTACGACGGCGTAAATCCGGTTTTACGGTGTTTTTCGTGTTTTCAGGTTTTAAATCATTAAGTTAGCATATCATATAGATATAGAACATGTGTTTAGTTGATTTTAAAAGTCAAGTTAGAAGGATTAACTTTTGTTTGCGAACAAGTTTAGAATTAACTAAACTATGTTCTAGTGATTACAAGTTTAAACCTTCGAATAAGATAGCTTTATATGTATGAATCGAATGATGTTATGAACATCATTACTACCTTAATTTCCTTGGATAAACCTACTGGAAAAGATAAAAATGGATCTAGCTTCAATGGATCCTTGGATGGCTCGAAGTTCTTGAAGCAGAATCATGACACGAAAACAAGTTCAAGTAAGATCATCACTTGAAATAAGATTGTTATAGTTATAGAAATTGAACCAAAGTTTGAATATGATTATTACCTTGTATTAGAATGATAACCTACTGTAAGAAACAAAGATTTCTTGAGGTTGGATGATCACCTTACAAGATTGGAAGTGAGCTAGCAAACTTGAAAGTATTCTTGATTTTATGAAACTAGAACTTTTGAAATTTATGAAGAACACTTAGAACTTGAAGATAGAACTTGAGAGAGATCAATTAGATAAAGAAAATTGAAGAATGAAAGTGTTTGTAGGTGTTTTTGGTCGTTGGTGTATGGATTAGATATAAAGGATATGTAATTTTGTTTTCATGTAAATAAGTCATGAATGATTACTCATATTTTTGTAATTTTATGAGATATTTCATGCTAGTTGCCAAATGATGGTTCCCACATGTGTTAGGTGACTCACATGGGCTGCTAAGAGCTGATCATTGGAGTGTATATACCAATAGTACATACATCTAAAAGCTGTGTATTGTACGAGTACGAATACGGGTGCATACGAGTAGAATTGTTGATGAAACTGAACGAGGATGTAATTGTAAGCATTTTTGTTAAGTAGAAGTATTTTGATAAGTGTATTGAAGTCTTTCAAAATTGTATAAATACATATTAAAACACTACATGTATATACATTTTAACTGAGTCGTTAAGTCATCGTTAGTCGTTACATGTAAGTGTTGTTTTGAAACCTTTAGGTTAACGATCTTGTTAAATGTTGTTAACCCAATGTTTATAATATCAAATGAGATTTTAAATTATTATATTATCATGATATTATCATGTATGAATATCTCTTAATATGATATATATACATTAAATGTCTTTACAACGATAATCGTTACATATATGTCTCGTTTAAAAATCATTAAGTTAGTAGTCTTGTTTTTACATATGTAGTTCATTGTTAATATACTTTATGATATGTTTTCTTATCATAGTATCATGTTAACTATATATATATATATCCATATATATGTCATCATATAGTTTTTACAAGTTTTAACGTTCGTGAATCACCGATCAACTTGGGTGGTCAATTGTCTATATGAAACATATTTCAATTAATCAAGTCTTAACAAGTTTGATTGCTTAACATGTTGGAAACATTTAATCATGTAAATATCAATCTCAATTAATATATATAAACATGGAAAAGTTCGGGTCACTACAGTACCTACCCGTTAAATAAATTTCGTCCCGAAATTTTAAGCTGTTGAAGGTGTTGACGAATCTTCTGGAAATAGATGCGGGTATTTCTTCTTCATCTGATCTTCACGCTCCCAGGTGAACTCGGGTCCTCTACGAGCATTCCATCGAACCTTAACAATTGGTATCTTGTTTTGCTTAAGTCTTTTAACCTCACGATCCATTATTTCGACGGGTTCTTCGATGAATTGAAGTTTTTCGTTGATTTGGATTTCATCTAACGGAATAGTGAGATCTTCTTTACCAAAACATTTCTTTAAATTCGAGACGTGGAAAGTGTTATGTACAGCCGCGAGTTGTTGAGGTAACTCTAGTCGGTAAGCTACTGGTCCGACACGATCAATAATCTTGAATGGTCCAATATACCTTGGATTTAATTTCCCTCGTTTACCAAATCGAACAACGCCTTTCCAAGGTGCAACTTTAAGCATGACCATCTCTCCAATTTCAAATTCTATATCTTTTCTTTTAATGTCAGCGTAGCTCTTTTGTCGACTTTGGGCGGTTTTCAACCGTTGTTGAATTTGGATGATCTTCTCGGTAGTTTCTTGTATAATCTCCGGACCCGTAATCTGTCTATCCCCCACTTCACTCCAACAAATCGGAGACCTGCACTTTCTACCATAAAGTGCTTCAAACGGCGCCATCTCAATGCTTGAATGGTAGCTGTTGTTGTAGGAAAATTCTGCTAATGGTAGATGTCGATCCCAACTATTTCCGAAATCAATAACACATGCTCGTAGCATGTCTTCAAGCGTTTGTATCGTCCTTTCGCTCTGCCCATCAGTTTGTGGATGATAGGCAGTACTCATGTCTAGACGAGTTCCTAATGCTTGCTGTAATGTCTGCCAGAATCTTGAAATAAATCTGCCATCCCTATCAGAGATAATAGAGATTGGTATTCCATGTCTGGAGACGACTTCCTTCAAATACAGTCGTGCTAACTTCTCCATCTTGTCATCTTCTCTTATTGGTAGGAAGTGTGCTGATTTGGTGAGACGATCAACTATTACCCAAATAGTATCAAAACCACTTGCAGTCCTTGGCAATTTAGTGATGAAATCCATGGTAATGTTTTCCCATTTCCATTCCGGGATTTCGGGTTGTTGAAGTAGACCTGATGGTTTCTGATGCTCAGCTTTGACCTTAGAACACGTCAAACATTCTCCTACGTATTTAGCAACATCGGCTTTCATACCCGGCCACCAAAAATGTTTCTTGAGATCCTTGTACATCTTCCCCATTCCAGGATGTATTGAGTATCTGGTTTTATGAGCTTCTCTAAGTACCATTTCTCTCATATCTCCAAATTTTGGTACCCAAATCCTTTCAGCCCTATACCGGGTTCCGTCTTCCCGAATATTAAGATGCTTCTCCGATCCTTTGGGTATTTCATCCTTTAAATTTCCCTCTTTTAAAACTCCTTGTTGCGCCTCCTTTATTTGAGTAGTAATGTTATTATGAATCATTATATTCATAGATTTTACTCGAATGGGTTCTCTGTCCTTCCTGCTCAAGGCATCGGCTACCACATTTGCCTTCCCCGGGTGGTAACGAATCTCAAAGTCGTAATCATTCAATAATTCAATCCACCTACGCTGCCTCATATTCAGTTGTTTCTGATTAAATATGTGTTGAAGACTTTTGTGGTCAGTATATATAATACTTTTGACCCCATATAAGTAGTGCCTCCAAGTCTTTAATGCAAAAACAACCGCGCCTAATTCCAAATCATGCGTCGTATAATTTTGTTCGTGAATCTTCAATTGTCTAGACGCATAAGCAATCACCTTCGTTCGTTGCATTAATACACAACCGAGACCTTGCTTTGATGCGTCACAATAAATCACAAAATCATCATTCCCTTCAGGCAATGACAATATAGGTGCCGTAGTTAGCTTTTTCTTCAATAACTGAAACGCTTTCTCTTGTTCATCATTCCATTCAAATTTCTTCCCTTTATGCGTTAATGCAGTCAAGGGTTTTGCTATTCTGGAAAAGTCTTGGATGAACCTTCTGTAGTAACCAGCTAGTCCTAAAAACTGGCGTATGTGTTTCGGAGTTTTCGGGGTTTCCCACTTTTCAACAGTTTCTATCTTTGCCGGATCCACCTTAATACCTTCTTTGTTCACTATGTGACCGAGGAATTGAACTTCTTCCAACCAAAATGCACACTTTGAAAACTTAGCGTACAATTCTTCCTTCCTCAATACTTCTAACACCTTTCTCAAATGTTCACCGTGTTCTTGGTCATTCTTTGAGTAAATAAGTATGTCATCAATGAAAACAACGACAAACTTGTCAAGGTATGGTCCACACACTCGGTTCATAAGGTCCATGAACACAGCTGGTGCATTAGTTAAACCAAACGGCATGACCATAAACTCGTAATGACCGTAACGTGTTCTGAAAGCAGTCTTTGGAATATCATCTTCTTTCACCCGCATTTGATGATACCCGGAACGTAAGTCAATCTTTGAATAAACAGACGAGCCTTGTAGTTGATCAAATAAGTCGTCGATTCTCGGTAGTGGGTAGCGGTTCTTGATGGTAAGTTTGTTTAACTCTCGGTAGTCGATACACAACCTGAATGTACCATCTTTCTTCTTGACAAACAAAACAGGAGCTCCCCACGGTGATGTGCTTGGTCGAATGAAACCACGCTCTAAAAGTTCTTGCAATTGGCTTTGCAGTTCTTTCATCTCGCTGGGTGCGAGTCTGTAAGGAGCACGAGCTATTGGTGCAGCTCCTGGTACAAGATCTATTTGAAATTCAACGGATCGATGTGGGGGTAATCCCGGTAATTCTTTCGGAAATACATCGGGAAATTCTTTTGCAATGGGAACATCATTGATGCTCTTTTCTTCAGTTTGTACTTTCTCGACGTGTGCTAGAACAGCATAGCAACCTTTTCTTATTAGTTTTTGTGCCTTCAAATTACTAATAAGATGTAGCTTCGTGTTGCCCTTTTCTCCGTACACCATTAAGGGTTTTCCTTTTTCTCGTATAATGCGAATTGCATTTTTGTAACAAACGATCTCCGCTTTCACTTCTTTCAACCAGTCCATACCGATTATCACATCAAAACTCCCTAACTCTACTGGTATCAAATCAATCTTAAATGTTTCGCTAACCAGTTTAATTTCTCGATTCCGACATATATTATCTGCTGAAATTAATTTACCATTTGCTAATTCGAGTAAAAATTTACTATCCAAAGGCGTCAATGGACAACTTAATTTAGCACAAAAATCTCTACTCATATAGCTTCTATCCGCACCCGAATCAAATAAAACGTAAGCAGATTTATTGTCAATAAGAAACGTACCCGTAACAAGCTCCGGGTCTTCCTGTGCCTCTACCGCATTAATATTGAAAACTCTTCCACGGCCTTGTCCATTCGTGTTCTCCTGGTTCGGGCAATTTCTAATAATGTGGCCTGGTTTTCCACATTTATAACAAACTACATTGGCATAACTTGCTCCGACACTACTTGCTCCGCCATTACTCGTTCCGACACCATTTGTTCCTTTCGTTCTATTAACCCCTGGTCCGTAGACCTCACACTTCGCCGCGCTATGACCATTTCTTTTACACTTGTTGCAAAATTTGGTGCAGAGCCCCGAGTGATTCTTTTCACACCTTTGGCATAGCTGCTTCTGATTGTTGTTGTTGTTGTTGCGGTTATTATTGTTGTTGGGATGATTGTTGTAGTTGCTGTTGTTGTTGTTGTTGTTGTTGTTGGGCCGTTTGTTGTAGTTGCGATTGATGTTGCGATTGTTGGGATAATTGTTGCGATTATTGTTGTAATTGCTGTTGTTGTTGTATTGGTGATTCTTATCACCATTTTCCTCCCACTTTCTTTTGACTTGCTTCACATTGGCCTCTTCAGCAGTCTGTTCTTTAATTCTTTCTTCAATCTGGTTCACTAGTTTGTGAGCCATTCTACATGCCTGTTGTATGGAGGCGGGCTCGTGTGAACTTATATCTTCTTGGATTCTTTCCGGTAATCCTTTCACAAACGCGTCGATCTTCTCTTCCTCATCTTCGAATGCTCCCGGACACAATAGGCACAATTCTGTGAATCGTCTTTCGTACGTGGTAATATCAAATCCTTGGGTTCGTAACCCTCTAAGTTCTGTCTTGAGCTTATTGACCTCGGTTCTGGGACGGTACTTCTCGTTCATCAAGTGCTTGAATGCTGACCACGGTAGTGCGTACGCATCATCTTGTCCCACTTGCTCTAGATAGGTATTCCACCATGTTAACGCAGAACCTGTGAAGGTATGCGTAGCGTACTTCACTTTATCCTCTTCAGTACACTTACTTATGGCAAACACCGATTCAACCTTCTCGGTCCACCGTTTCAATCCGATCGGTCCTTCGGTTCCATCAAATTCCAAAGGTTTGCAGGTAGTGAATTCTTTGTAGGTGCATCCTACACGATTTCCTGTACTGCCAGATCCAAGGTTATTGTTGGTATGTAGCGCAGCCTGTACTGCGGCTATGTTTGAAGCTAGAAAAGTACGGAATTCCTCTTCATTCATATTCACGGTGTGTCGAGTAGTCGGTGCCATTTCCTTCAAAATAGTCAAATGGAACAAGTTAATCATACAGAATATTAAGAGTAGTTAATAGTATTTCGTAGCATAATATGAACTCATTTATAAAAGCTTTTTCTTCATATTAGCATTTTATAAGTTTAAATTCGGGTAGTACCTACCCGTTAAGTTCATACTTAGTAGCTAATATACAATTCAACTACTACAATTCTATATGAAAAACTGATTATAATAATATTTCGCGTTCAAACTTTTATACAATATTTTACAAACTTACAATACCGCTTATTTTACATAAAGCATGAAATATAGCACACAATAACTTTGATACAAGATAGTTGTGAAGACAATTCTAGCTAGTACACAAGTCGTTCAGCAAAGACAATAAAGACACGTAATTCATACGTCCAGAAACAAGTCATGCATTCTGGTTTTACTAGGACTACTTCCCATCCTTGGTCTTGTGCAACATAACCGTCATGGCCGTTGATAAGACAGCGTGTTGTAACGTCATCAAAGGGACGAGGGTTACGTAATGTCCAACAGTCCCGTAATAATCTAAAAACCTCATTTCTTACCCCAATTACCGACTCCGTCACTTGTGGAAACGTTTTGTTTAATAGTTGTAGCCCGATGTTCTTGTTCTCACTTTGGTGAGAAGCGAACATTACTAATCCGTAAGCATAACATGCTTCTTTATGTTGCATGTTAGCCGCTTTTTCTAAATCACGAAGTCCAATATTCGGATATATTGAGTCAAAATAATTTCTTAACCCGTTGCGTAAAATAGCATTTGGGTTCCCCGCAATATATGCGTCAAAGTAAACACATCGTAACTTATGGGTTTCCCAATGTGATATCCCCCATCTTTCAAACGAAAGTCTCTTATAAACCAAGACATTCTTGGAACGTTCTTCGAATGTCTTACAAACTGATCTCGCCTTAAATAGTTGTGCCGAAGAATTCTGGCCGACTCTAGACAAGATTTCATCAATCATGTCTCCGGGTAGGTCTCTTAAAATATTGGGTTGTCTATCCATTTTGTGTTTTTAAACTGTAAAATAGACAAGAGTTAGATTCATAAAAAAAATACTTATTAATACAAGCAATTTTTACATATATCATAAAGCATAAGAACACTATATTACATATATTACACCACACGAATACAACTATCTTATTCTGACTCGCTCGTTTCTTCTTCTTCGGTTTTGGTTCGTTTTGCCAAGTTTCTAGGGATATATGATGTTCCCCTAATACGAGCCGTCGTTGTCCACATTGGTTTAGAAAAACCTGGTGGTTTAGAGGTTCCCGGGTCATTGTTACAACTTAAGGACTTCGGGGGTTGACGATACATATAAAGTTCATCGGGGTTGGAATTAGATTTCTCTATTTTTATGCCCTTTCCCTTATTATTTTCTTTTGCCTTTTTAAATTCAGTTGGGGTAATTTCTATAACATCATCGGAATTCTCGTCGGAATCCGATTCATCGGAGAATTGGTAATCCTCCCAATATTTTGCTTCCTTGGCGGAAACACCATTGACCATAATTAACTTTGGTCGGTTGGTTGAGGATTTTCTTTTACTTAACCGTTTTATTATTTCCCCCACCGGTTCTATTTCTTTATCCGGTTCCGATTCTTCTTCCGGTTCCGATTCTTCTTCCGGTTCCGACTCTTCTTCCGGTTCCTCTTCGGGAACTTGTGAATCAGTCCACAAATCATTCCAATTTACATTTGACTCTTCATTATTATTAGGTGAGTCAATGGGACTTGTTCTAGAGGTAGACATCTATCACATAATATCAAACACGTTAAGAGATTAATATATCACATAATATTCATATGTTAAAAATATATAGTTTCCAACAAAAATGTTAAGCAATCATTTTTAAAGAAAACACGGTCGAAGTCCAGACTCACTAATGCATCCTAACAAACTCGATAAGATACACTAATGCAAATTTTCTGGTTCTCTAAGACCAACGCTCGGATACCAACTGAAATGTCCCGTTCTTATTGATTAAAAACGTTCCATATTAATTGATTTCGTTGCGAGGTTTTGACCTCTATATGAGACGTTTTTCAAAGACTGCATTCATTTTAAAACAAACCATAACCTTTATTTCATCAATAAAGGTTTAAAAAGCTTTACGTAGATTATCAAATAATGATAATCTAAAATATCCTGTTTACACACGACCATTACATAATGGTTTACAATACAAATATGTTACAACAAAATAAGTTTCTTGAATGCAGTTTTTACACAATATCATACAAGCATGGACTCCAAATCTCGTCCTTATTTAAGTATGCGACAGCGGAAGCTCTTAATAATCACCTGAGAATAAACATGCTTAAAACGTCAACAAAAATGTTGGTGAGTTATAGGTTTAACCTATATATATCAAATCGTAACAATAGACCACAAGATTTCATATTTCAATACACATCCCATACATAGAGATAAAAATCATTCATATGGTGAACACCTGGTAACCGACAATAACAAGATGCATATATAAGAATATCCCCATCATTCCGGGACACCCTTCGGATATGATATAAATTTCGAAGTACTAAAGCATCCGGTACTTTGGATGGGGTTTGTTAGGCCCAATAGATCTATCTTTAGGATTCGCGTCAATTAGGGTGTCTGTTCCCTAATTCTTAGATTACCAGACTTAATAAAAAGAGGCATATTCGATTTCGATAATTCAACCATAGAATGTAGTTTCACGTACTTGTGTCTATTTTGTAAATCATTTATAAAACCTGCATGTATTCTCATCCCAAAAATATTAGATTTTAAAAGTGGGACTATAACTCACTTTCACAGATTTTTACTTCGTCGGGAAGTAAGACTTGGCCACTGGTTGATTCACGAACCTATAACAATATATACATATATATCAAAGTATGTTCAAAATATATTTACAACACTTTTAATATATTTTGATGTTTTAAGTTTATTAAGTCAGCTGTCCTCGTTAGTAACCTACAACTAGTTGTCCACAGTTAGATGTACAGAAATAAATCGATAAATATTATCTTGAATCAATCCACGACCCAGTGTATACGTATCTCAGTATTGATCACAACTCAAACTATATATATTTTGGAATCAACCTCAACCCTGTATAGCTAACTCCAACATTCACATATAGAGTGTCTATGGTTGTTCCGAAATATATATAGATGTGTCGACATGATAGGTCGAAACATTGTATACGTGTCTATGGTATCTCAAGATTACATAATATACAATACAAGTTGATTAAGTTATGGTTGGAATAGATTTGTTACCAATTTTCACGTAGCTAAAATGAGAAAAATTATCCAATCTTGTTTTACCCATAACTTCTTCATTTTAAATCCGTTTTGAGTGAATCAAATTGCTATGGTTTCATATTGAACTCTATTTTATGAATCTAAACAGAAAAGTATAGGTTTATAGTCGGAAAAATAAGTTACAAGTCGTTTTTGTAAAGGTAGTCATTTCAGTCGAAAGAACGACGTCTAGATGACCATTTTAGAAAACATACTTCCACTTTGAGTTTAACCATAATTTTTGGATATAGTTTCATGTTCATAATAAAAATCATTTTCTCAGAATAACAACTTTTAAATCAAAGTTTATCATAGTTATTAATTAACTAACCCAAAACAGCCCGCGGTGTTACTACGACGGCGTAAATCCGGTTTTACGGTGTTTTTCGTGTTTTCAGGTTTTAAATCATTAAGTTAGCATATCATATAGATATAGAACATGTGTTTAGTTGATTTTAAAAGTCAAGTTAGAAGGATTAACTTTTGTTTGCGAACAAGTTTAGAATTAACTAAACTATGTTCTAGTGATTACAAGTTTAAACCTTCGAATAAGATAGCTTTATATGTATGAATCGAATGATGTTATGAACATCATTACTACCTTAATTTCCTTGGATAAACCTACTGGAAAAGATAAAAATGGATCTAGCTTCAATGGATCCTTGGATGGCTCGAAGTTCTTGAAGCAGAATCATGACACGAAAACAAGTTCAAGTAAGATCATCACTTGAAATAAGATTGTTATAGTTATAGAAATTGAACCAAAGTTTGAATATGATTATTACCTTGTATTAGAATGATAACCTACTGTAAGAAACAAAGATTTCTTGAGGTTGGATGATCACCTTACAAGATTGGAAGTGAGCTAGCAAACTTGAAAGTATTCTTGATTTTATGAAACTAGAACTTTTGAAATTTATGAAGAACACTTAGAACTTGAAGATAGAACTTGAGAGAGATCAATTAGATAAAGAAAATTGAAGAATGAAAGTGTTTGTAGGTGTTTTTGGTCGTTGGTGTATGGATTAGATATAAAGGATATGTAATTTTGTTTTCATGTAAATAAGTCATGAATGATTACTCATATTTTTGTAATTTTATGAGATATTTCATGCTAGTTGCCAAATGATGGTTCCCACATGTGTTAGGTAACTCACATGGGCTGCTAAGAGCTGATCATTGGAGTGTATATACCAATAGTACATACATCTAAAAGCTGTGTATTGTACGAGTACGAATACGGGTGCATACGAGTAGAATTGTTGATGAAACTGAACGAGGATGTAATTGTAAGCATTTTTGTTAAGTAGAAGTATTTTGATAAGTGTATTGAAGTCTTTCAAAATTGTATAAATACATATTAAAACACTACATGTATATACATTTTAACTGAGTCGTTAAGTCATCGTTAGTCGTTACATGTAAGTGTTGTTTTGAAACCTTTAGGTTAACGATCTTGTTAAATGTTGTTAACCCAATGTTTATAATATCAAATGAGATTTTAAATTATTATATTATCATGATATTATCATGTATGAATATCTCTTAATATGATATATATACATTAAATGTCTTTACAACGATAATCGTTACATATATGTCTCGTTTAAAAATCATTAAGTTAGTAGTCTTGTTTTTACATATGTAGTTCATTGTTAATATACTTTATGATATGTTTTCTTATCATAGTATCATGTTAACTATATATATATATATATCCATATATATGTCATCATATAGTTTTTACAAGTTTTAACGTTCGTGAATCACCGATCAACTTGGGTGGTCAATTGTCTATATGAAACATATTTCAATTAATCAAGTCTTAACAAGTTTGATTGCTTAACTTGTTGGAAACATTTAATCATGTAAATATCAATCTCAATTAATATATATAAACATGGAAAAGTTCGGGTCACTACAATAATAACCTTACTACTCAAATAAAGGAGGCGCAACAAGGAGTTTTAAAAGAGGGAAATTTAAAGGATGAAATACCCAAAGGATCGGAGAAGCATCTTAATATTCGGGAAGACGGAACCCGGTATAGGGCTGAAAGGATTTGGGTACCAAAATTTGGAGTTATGAGAGAAATGGTACTTAGAGAAGCTCATAAAACCAGATACTCAATACATCCAGGAACGGGGAAGATGTACAAGGATCTCAAGAAACATTTTTGGTGGCCGGGTATGAAAGCTGATGTTGCTAAATACGTAGGAGAATGTTTGACGTGTTCTAAGGTTAAAGCTGAGCATCAGAAACCATCAGGTCTACTTCAACAACCCGAAATCCCGGAATGGAAATGGGAAAACATTACCATGGATTTCATCACTAAATTGCCAAGGACTGCAAGTGGTTTTGATACTATTTGGGTAATAGTTGATCGTCTCACCAAATCAGCACACTTCCTGCCAATAAGAGAAGATGACAAGATTGAGAAGTTAGCACGACTGTATTTGAAGGAAGTCGTCTCCAGACATGGAATACCAATCTCTATTATCTCTGATAGGGATGGCAGATTTATTTCAAGATTCTGGCAGACATTACAGCAAGCATTAGGGACTCGTCTAGACATGAGTACTGCCTATCATCCACAAACTGATGGGCAGAGCAAAAGGACGATACAAACGCTTGAAGACATGCTACGAGCATGTGTTATTGATTTCGGAAACAGTTGGGATCGACATCTACCATTAGCATAATTTTTCTACAACAACAGCTACCATTCAAGCATTGAGATGGCACTGTTTGAAGCACTTTATGGTAGAAAGTGCAGGTCCCCGATTTGTTGGAGTGAAGTGGGGGATAGACAGATTACGGGTCCAGAGATTATACAAGAAACTACCGAGAAGATCATCCAAATTCAACAACGGTTGAAAACCGCCCAAAGTCGACAAAAGAGCTACGCTGACATTAAAAGAAAAGATATAGAATTTGAAATTGGAGAGATGGTCATTCTTAGAGTTGCACCTTGGAAAGGCGTTGTTCGATTTGGTAAACGAGGGAAATTAAATCCAAGGTATATTGGACCATTCAAGATTATTGATCGTGTCGGACCAGTAGCTTACCGACTTGAGTTACCTCAACAACTCGCGGCTGTACATAACACTTTCCACGTCTCGAATTTGAAGAAATGTTTTACTAAAGAAGATCTCACTATTCCGTTAGATGAAATCCAAATCAACGAAAAACTCCAATTCATCGAAGAACCCGTCGAAATAATGGATCGTGAGGTTAAAAGACTTAAGCAAAACAAGATACCAATTGTTAAGGTTCGATGGAATGCTCGTAGAGGACCCGAGTTCACCTGGGAGCGTGAAGATTAGATGAAGAAGAAATACCCGCATCTATTTCTAGAAGATTCGTCAACACCTTCAACAGCTTAAAATTTTGGGACGAAATTTATTTAACGGGTAGGTACTGTAGTGACCCGAACTTTTCCATGTTTATATATATTAATTGAGATTGATATTTACATGATTAAATGTTTCCAACATGTTAAGCAATCAAACTTGTTAAGACTTGATTAATTGAAATATGTTTCATATAGACAATTGACCACCCAAGTTGACCGGTGATTCACGAACGTTAAAACTTGTAAAAACTATATGATGACATATATATGGATATATATATATATATATATAGTTAACATGATACTATGATAAGTAAACATATCATTAAGTATATTAACAATGAACTACATATGTAAAAACAAGACTACTAACTTAATGATTTTTAAACGAGACATATATGTAACGATTATCGTTGTAACGACATTTAATGTATATATATCATATTAAGAGATATTCGTACATCATAATATCATGATAATATAATAATTTAAAATCTCTTTTGATATTATAAACATTGGGTTAACAACATTTAACAAGATCGTTAACCTAAAGGTTTCAAAACAACACTTACATGTAACGACTAACGATGACTTAACGACTCAGTTAAAATGTATATACATGTAGTGTTTTAATATGTATTTATACACTTTTTAAAGACTTCAATACACTTATCAAAATAATTCTACTTAACAAAAATGCTTACAATTACATCCTCGTTCAGTTTCATCAACAATTCTACTCGTATGCACCCGTATTCGTACTCGTACAATACACAGCTTTTAGATGTATGTACTATTGGTATATACACTCCAATTATCATCTCTTAGCAGCCCATGTGAGTCACCTAACACATGTGGGAACCATCATTTGGCAACTAGCATGAAATATCTCGTAAAATTACAAAAATATGAGTAATCATTCATGACTTATTTACATGAAAACAAAATAACATATCCTTTATATCTAATCCATACACCAACGAACAAAAAAACCTACAAACACTTTCATTCTTCAATTTTCTTCATCTAATTGATCTCTCTCAAGTTCTATCTTCAAGTTCTAAGTGTTCTTCATAAATTCCAAAAGTTCTAGTTTCATAAAATCAAGAATACTTTCAAGTTTGCTAGCTCACTTCCAATCTTGTAAGGTGATCATCCAACCTCAAGAAATCTTTGTTTCTTATAGTAGGTTATCATTCTAATACGAGGTAATAATCATATTCAAACTTTGGTTCAATTTCTATAACTATAACAATCTTATTTCAAGTGATGATCTTACTTGAACTTGTTTTCGTGTCATGATTCTGCTTCAAGAACTTCGAGCCATCCAAGGATCCATTGAAGCTAGATCTATTTTTCTCTTTTCCAGTAGGTTTATCCAAGGAACTTAAGGTAGTAATGATGTTCATAACATCATTCGATTCATACATATAAAGCTATGTTATTCGAAGGTTTAAACTTGTAATCACTAGAACATAGTTTAGTTAATTTTAAACTTGTTCGCAAACAAAAGTTAATCCTTCTAACTTGACTTTTAAAATAAACTAAACACATATTCTATATCTATATGATATGCTAACTTAATGATTTAAAACCTGGAAACACGAAAAACACCGTAAAACCGGATTTACGCCGTCGTAGTAACACCGCGGGCTGTTTTGGGTTAGTTAATTAAAAACTATGATAAACTTTGATTTAAAAGTTGTTATTCTGAGAAAATGATTTTTATTATGAACATGAAACTATATCCAAAAATTATGGTTAAACTCAAAGTGGAAGTATGTTTTCTAAAATGGTCATCTAGACGTCGTTCTTTCGACTGAAATGACTACCTTTACAAAAACGACTTGTAACTTATTTTTCCGACTATAAACCTATACTTTTTATGTTTAGATTCATAAAATAGAGTTCAATATGAAACCATAGAAATTTGATTCACTCAAAACGGATTTAAAATGAAGAAGTTATGGGTAAAACAAGATTGGATAATTTTTCTCATTTTAGCTACGTGAAAATTGGTAACAAATCTATTCCAACCATAACTTAATCAACTTGTATTGTATATTATGTAATCTTGAGATACCATAGACACGTATACAATGTTTCAACCTATCATGTCGACACATCTATATATATTTCGGAACAACCATAGACACTCTATATGTGAATGTTGGAGTTAGCTATACAGGGTTGAGGTTGATTCCAAAATATATATAGTTTGAGTTGTGATCAATACTGAGATACGTATACACTAGGTCGTGGATTGATTCAAGATAATATTTATCGATTTATTTCTGTACATCTAACTGTGGACAACTAGTTGTAGGTTACTAACGAGGACAGCTGACTTAATAAACTTAAAACATCAAAATATATTAAAAGTGTTGTAAATATATTTTGAACATACTTTGATATATATGTATATATTGTTATAGGTTCGTGAATCAACCAGTGGCCAAGTCTTACTTCCCGACGAAGTAAAAATCTGTGAAAGTGAGTTATAGTCCCACTTTTAAAATTTAATATTTTTGGGATGAGAATACATGCAGGTTTTATAAATGATTTACAAAATAGACACAAGTACGTGAAACTACATTCTATGGTTGAATTATCGAAATCGAATATGCCCCTTTTTATTAAGTCTGGTAATCTAAGAATTAGGGAACAGACACCCTAATTGACGCGAATCCTAAAGATAGATCTATCGGCCCCAACAAGCCCCATCCAAAGTACCGGATGCTTTAGTACTTCGAAATTTATATCATATCCGAAGGGTGTCCCGGAATGATGGGGATATTCTTATATATGCATCTTGTTAATGTCGGTTACCAGGTGTTCACCATATGAATGATTTTTATCTCTATGTATGGGATGTGTATTGAAATATGAAATCTTGTGGTCTATTATTATGATTTGATATATATAGGTTAAACCTATAACTCACCAACATTTTTGTTGACGTTTTAAGCATGTTTATTCTCAGGTGATTATTAAGAGCTTCCGCTGTCGCATACTTAAATAAGGACGAGATTTGGAGTCCATGCGTGTATGATATTGTGTAAAAACTGCATTCAAGAAACTTATTTTGTTGTAACATATTTGTATTGTAAACCATTATGTAATGGTCGTGTGTAAACAGGATATTTTAGATTATCATTATTTGATAATCTACGTAAAGCTTTTTAAACCTTTATTGATGAAATAAAGGTTATGGTTTGTTTTAAAATGAAAGCAGTCTTTGAAAAACGTCTCATATAGAGGTCAAAACCTCGCAACGAAATCAATTAATATGGAACGTTTTTAATCAATAAGAACGGGACATTTCACATACCAAAAATCACAATTAACAGCCCTTAATTGTTCGTAAAGTGAACTCCACCAAAGTCCTACATACGCCTCTAAGCCTAGGAATATGCCACCCCGCTTAAGGAGTCATGCTTCTCAGTCGAGATCACCCGACCTTCCACTAAATGAACATTTATCAACAATTGCTCACTCTCATAGAGAAAAGTGACCAATCCGACACAATAATTAAGTTGACCACAATATCAACACTTCATCATAACCTTCGGCCTAACCGACCATTAAGTTCATCACTGGCTCACCGGTCATCTTTACACGTCAATCACGTAAGAGCAACAAGATTTTCTCATCCTGTAAGCTCATCGAACACGCGAAATTCAACATAGCTCCCAATTGAGCATAATAAGAGCAATGAAAGTTCATTCGTACTCATTTACTTCATATGAAGTATCTACCGCAATGATTTCAAACTTCGACCTTTGCAACTGTCGAATTACTATCACCCGTCGATCACTATTTCAATCTCCATTACTTCCAAGGTTATCTGAAGGTGTAACGACCCGGAAATTTCCGACCAAATTTAAACTCTAATCTCTATATGGTTCCGACACGATAAGCAAAAACCCTAAAGTTGACCCGCACTTTTTCGATCGTTCTATACTCATAAGATTAATATTTACATAAATTAAACCTTACCAACATGATAAGCAATACAAATTGTTGAGACTTATGTTTTCGAAAAGAGTTTTACACAACGTTTGACCGTCTAGTTTGACCGATGATATCACGAACTATACAATATATGATAATTATACGTTTGTGTATATATATGTATATATACATATTTAACATGATCTAAGAATGTTTTAATATCTCATTTTGTATTAATAACAATAAGTTATAAGTATATTTTGAAACTACTAACTTAAGTTTTCAAAACGATAACCATACGTAACGTTATTTGACTTAAATACTTATGACCTATAATGTTTATACATATATCGTATAAGTAATGTATTTAATCACTTTTAAAGACTTAAATACATAAAACAATATAAGTATATTTACAAAAGATAGCTATATTTGAATCCTCGTTCCGTTTTCTCAAAGATTTCTATACGTATACCTAGGGTATATGTACCCGTATCATACGCAGCTTCTAGATGTATTTACTATTGGTATATACCAATAAAAATCTACTCCTTAGCAGCCTTAAATGATTAAGAAACATGTGGAACCAACCATTTGTCAAGTAGCATGAATTATTTAGCAAGAAAACAAAGTTAGGTATTTTTTTTTCCTTTATAACCTAAAAACGTTTTTATGCATGCACACCATTTCTTCACCCCATTTTCTCATACTTACACTTCCATTTCTCTCTCAAAATACTCTTAACTTCATACTTGATCATCTCCAAGCATTTTCCCCATCATTTAGCTTCAAAAACCTTACTTAAACACCATAAGAAAACCATACAAAAACACTTCAAGAAATCCTTCCAAGAACACAAACTTACTTCCAATCTTTCATCCAATTCCATCACCCTTTTGGTTCTAGCTTTTTACTCCTCTTTTACAGCAACCTTGTCCAAGGAACTTGAGGTAGTATCTATGTTCATAACCTTATTCGATTCATATATATATATAGCTATCATATTTTGTGGTATACAATTTTAACAACAAGAACATAGTTTGAAAGTTTTCAAACTTGTTTGCAAACTAAATAGATCCTTCTAACTTAACTTTTAAAATACTTCAAGACCTGTAATATAACTTAAATATATGCTAACTTAACAAGGTATAACTTGGTTTTTCAAAGAATATCTTAAAAACTGTTTTTACGACGTCGGAGTGCAACCGGGGACTGTTTTGGGTTGGATAATTAAAAACCATTTTAAACTTTGAATTGGAGGTTTATTTTCTAGAAAAATAATTTTTACTATGAATATGATAACACATAAAAATTTCATGATTTAATTCAAAGTATAAGTATTTTTAGAAAAATGGTCATTAAGTGTTATTTTTTTGTAACAAAAATGTTTAACTTCATAAGTTTCACTAAAGTTTCACCTATGCCGTGTGATTTTGAATACAAACCAAGGTATTTTCAGTTCATAGTCTTAAAGAGGGACTCGATCCAAGGAGATGGCAAGTTGAATCAACGAAAACGGATTTGTAACGAAGAAACTATGACCGAAACAAAATTGGTTATCCTAGACTTGTTTAACTTCGGGATTAATTGGGAAAAATTAAATAAATCACATATTTCTAAGATAACATGATATTTTATATATATGTACTTATAATTCAATTTTATATGGTTCAGGATCACCCGTAAACAACACAAGAAGATTAATCATAAGATCCCATGTTTGTACGCAACACGTCATTTGACAACACCGGTACTTTATGTACGCAACACGTCATTTGACAACACCGGTACCGTGGGTCAAGATTAATCTCGACCAATACATATACGATGGGGTTTTATTTATTTCGTTGGGGGTTTTATTTATTTCATTCCGGGTATATTAAACATCTAAAAATGAACCATTAAAATTGAATTACTAACAACGAGCTGCTAAGTACGGACTAAGGAATTATTCAAAGTATTAAAAGTATAACAAGTATATATATGTGACGTTTGTTTAAAAAGAAAAGGTATTGATATATTATATATGGATAGGTTCGTGATATCAACCGGAGACCAAGTCAAATTATATATATCTTCAAGACGAAAGTAAGTATATAGTCCCACTTTTAAACTCTAAATATTTCGGGATGAGAATACATGTATTTTATGTTTTACGTTATGGACACAAGTAACTGAAAAATATATTCTACGTTGAGTTGTACCACTGGCATACTTCCCTGTAGCTTGGTAACTAATATTTACAGCGGTATTGTAAACGCGAATCCTGTTGATTGATCTATCGGGCCTGACAACCCCAACCGGACTGGACGACCAGTATTCAACGGTTGCACAGTACTTCGTTTCGTGACTACACTTGGTACAGTGTAGTAAGATTTCATATTAAAGGGAATATGCGACGTGATTAATTGTTAAGTATGGTTACCAAGTGCTCAACCACTTAGAATATTTTTATTAAAATGTTTATATATGAAATCTTGTGGTCTATATTTATATCGCTGTCGACATTAAACCTATATCTCACCAACTTTATGTTGACATTTTAAAGCATGTTATTCTCAGGTATGAATTAAGTCTTCCGCTGTGCATTATCTCGTACTAAGGATACTACTTGAGGCCATTAAGGACTTATATCATAAGGCGTAGCATTCGAGTCATTGAAGTTCATAGAGACTATTATTAAGTAAATGGCGGTTTAGGTCATTTGAATATTATGAAATGTCAGGCGAATATGTCAATTATGGATGTAACTATAGATTGCCTTTTAAGAATAAATGCAACGTTTGTAAGATGTATCATATAGAGGGCAAGTACCTCGCAATGTTATCAACTATTGTAATTCGTTTGTAATCAATATGGACAACGTCCGGATGATTAGTTTCGGATCCTTTCAGTTGGTATCAGAGCGTTGGTCTTAGCGAACCAGGCCTTGCATTAGTGTGTCTAACTAGTAGTTGTTAGGATACATTAAGTGAGTCTGGACTTTGACCGTGTCTGCCTGTCAAAAGTTTTGCTTATCAATCCTAGTCGGAAATCATCTGCTTATCATCCTTAGGGAACTGCCTGCTTATCATTCTTAAGTCTAGACACGTCTTACTGCATTTAGTGCATCGATAATGTATAGACAAAATTCATATCCTAGCGTATCTGTTACTATAGACATTGCCTGACGTATTTCAAAGATTCTCCGTAATTCATGGGATTTTGATATTATATATACATATGTAAATTATGTATTGAAGAGTACCAAACCCAACTCCTATAATCTATTCCAAACCAAAAATTCATTTCTCCGACCGTACAAGATGGATTCTTCATCCAGCTCAAATTCCTCCGACTTCGATAGCTTCGCCGATATGGATTTCCATTCGAGCTCCGAGAACAGCGTTACCGGAATGGATCAACCAATTTCCCATCATCTATTCTGGATGAATTAGGGATGGGTTCGTAATATACTAAATTTCTGGAGGCAAGAAGAAGGTGATCCATTCCATCCACCAAATTGTCCTCTTAACGATGAACCTGAAGCACTTACCGTCGAACCTATTCGAAACACCATTTTCTCGCTCATTTCTAGAGTATCTCGTCATGATTACATACTATCCCATATTTCAAATCTTGTTCATTCGCTCGTTCCAACCGTCAATCATCCCGGTATAATAGAAGAAGTCAACGAACTCCGTGCTCGGGTAGTGGTTTTGGAGAATATGGTGCGAAGGTTACAAACACCAACAGCAGCACCAGCAGCATAATCCGTACTACCATCGTCAACGCCGACAGTACCTTTATCACCCCAAACACAACCGCGCCTTAAATCTCAACATCACAATCTGTATCTCGAATATCAACATCACACGACTCAATATCGGTACTTCGAGTATGATCTTCGTTCTATATATCGTTCTACATCGATTATCTTCGCTTTACGTATCGTATGACGATTATGCAATTTCTAAAGTCTTAGAGATTATGTAATCTAGAATTAACGATAAATCAAATGAGTTTAATATCTTATTGACTCATTAAATCTATGATTATCTCTGAAGAAAATATATATGCAAGTATATTTTCATAAAGATAGTAATTAAAAATTCCTTCGTACAAACTATTAATGATGAAAATATTTTAACGGGTGGGTAGTACCCGAGGAATATTTAGAATTCACATTAATAAGTTATATTGTACATTCTTGAATCTGATTCAACGGTTATCTATTATCTTACTTACAACCACCGATATTCGTATCCGCTCACCCCAGAATAACCATTTTCAATCAAATTTCATATTCGGATTTTGACCTACCAGAATCCAACAAGTGGCATAAAGAAGAAAACATTGGACAAAATAAAAAAAAAATTGTTAGAAACACACGATTTAACTAATTAAAAATCTATTAAGGATTCCACGCTAACTGTTCCGGCTAACTCTGGACAATTAAAATGAATTAAAATGTTGATTGTAACATATGAAGCTAAACAATTCTTCAAGCTTGCCACTTGATTTTATCTTAAACCTCATTCGTAACTTGACGATTACAATTCGCATTCAAATCCTTTCATGATTCCTGAAAACACCTCGACCGAGAAGTTGAACCCGCCGCACCTCGCCTACGGAATGAAGATTTATACATACAGTTATACACCTGAAGAACTCTCGAACCCAAATTCATAATTTAACACATAACGTATTGAATCCTTTGCCATTTATTAGCAAGAACAACCCTACAATTCCTTTTCAAGAAGCTAATTTTGTCACAGCTCCACTTCGACTTTTCAGTGAGATTATTTCTATTATAATCAGGATATTTATACCTTGTCCTTTCGCTGTCATTACCGGAAAACCTTTTATATCCCTCGACAACATCAACAGGTGCACCAGCAGATCGTTATCCTTTTGGCGAAATCAACAATCATTATTTTGAAAATCTCGCGGAACTTCTTCCATCATATCTATAATGTCTATCCCTAAGAATTTCATAATCTGAACGTGAAGTTTCTGAAAAACACCCGGGACTATGAAATAGTTCTTGAAATGCTAACGAAGCAGCAAAAACTGTAAACGACTTTAACGGTCAAAAGTTTGATGACAAAGAATAGTAAGGTGGTAAAGCTGAAAAAAAAAAGTTTGGAACTAGAAAACGGAAGAAGCAAAGTATGAAAGAGGCTGTGGATAAATCACAGGGACTGAACCTGCTCTCAAAGAATACAAACGATTCCGTACCTCCTGAAACCGTCAGTAAGAACCCTACTCTTTATTCAAAACCTTGCCCGGATGATATTTTTCATCATCATCTTATCTTAGATATTATAAGATATCTTCATATCATTCGTTATACATATTTTTCATATTTCTGGAGATATTTTTACAACTATTCCTATCTGCGATCATTTATCTCTCCGTAACATCTGCGTTACAATATAAAAGAAACTGTGTTAATTTCTAAATTCTGAAACCTCCGAGATTAAAATATAAATGATTTGAAGTAGTGTTGGGAACTGATGCATGAATTAGTATAATATAATGAAACTTGATCAACTTTATTATATTACAGTAAGTCATGTTAAGTTTCTAATGGAATGTGATGATTCACAGTACCGTCATCATGTGCCATGTTACACGGCTCTTACATTCTATCAAGTCTCCAAACATATTAGAACGTATCACCTTGATAGTTCTATTTTTCCGGAATATTCGAGTAATTTAACGAATCAAGATCGTGTCATTACAATTTCATTCTAAAACCAATAGCTAGGTTCATTCCAAATTTCCTACCTATGAATTTCGGAGCATTGTTCGCTTGGCTCGAGGACGGGAAGAAGAAACGAAGGGACAAAACCTCAGAATAGAAATAGGAACATAAACCATAGCAAATAAGACAGAGCATTAACTGTGGATGACAATGATTTTAAGGGACGGGAGTAGGAACATCGAAATATAAGGGAAGGTATAAAACCTAACAACAACCCTGAAACTACAAACCGTGCATATCAATACGTATTGCAACGTAAAGGCACGGGAGAATTAAAAACATTATAATTCCAAGGAAAGGATAAAAGAGAATAGATTCTTCTGGTGATAGATGAAAAAGAAGAATGAAAGATATGAAAGTTAGAAATATAACAAGGATTAGAATGGGATGGAGCATATTAGCGAATGTCTTAAAGTAGGAACTAAAGAGAAAGAATAGAAGATGTGGGAAGAAAGAAAGGGAAGGAGGTAAATTTATAGTGAAATATTTGACAAAGAAATCAAAACAGATTGCCGCGTTAAATCAAAGAAGATCCTGATCGCCGCAAAACTAAATCTTATTACATAAGATTTTCTTTAAAACCCTTAAATCCCGGAAATCGATCATAATCACGTCATCGGTTACAACAATTCTATATTTACTCATTTCACTCTTTTGTGATAGCTTCGCTCGTGCGTCTCACATAACCGAATCGTTTTATCTAAATCTTTCAATAATGATAAAATTTAATTATTACCTCATATTCGTCATGAAAACATTCCTATTGTTATTTATGACAACCTCTACCAAATTTCGAGGACGAAATTTCTTTAACGGGTGGGTACTGTAACGACCCGGAAATTTCCGACCAAATTTAAACTCTAATCTCTATATGGTTCCGACACGATAAGCAAAAACCCTAAAGTTGACCCGCACTTTTTCGATCGTTCTATACTCATAAGATTAATATTTACATAAATTAAACCTTACCAACATGATAAGCAATCCAAATTGTTGAGACTTATGTTTTCGAAAAGAGTTTTACACAACGTTTGACCGTCTAGTTTGACCGATGATATCACGAACTATACAATATATGATAATTATACGTTTGTGTATATATATGTATATATACATATTTAACATGATCTAAGAATGTTTTAATATCTCATTTTGTATTAATAACAATAAGTTATAAGTATATTTTGAAACTACTAACTTAAGTTTTCAAAACGATAACCATACGTATGACCCTTTCGACTTAAATACTTATGACCTATAATGTTTATACATATATCGTATAAGTAATGTATTTAATCACTTTTAAAGACTTAAATACATAAAACAATATAAGTATATTTACAAAAGATAGCTATATTTGAATCCTCGTTCCGTTTTCTCAAAGATTTCTATACGTATACCTAGGGTATATGTACCCGTATCATACGCAGCTTCTAGATGTATTTACTATTGCTATATACCAATAAAAATCTGCTCCTTAGAAGCCTTAAATAATTAAGAAACATGTGGAACCAACCATTTGTCAAGTAGCATGAATTATTTAGCAAGAAAACAAAGTTAGGTATTTTTTTTTCCTTTATAACCTAAAAACGTTTTTATGCATGCACACCATTTCTTCACCCCATTTTCTCATACTTACACTTCCATTTCTCTCTCAAAATACTCTTAACTTCATACTTGATCATCTCCAAGCATTTTCCCCATCATTTAGCTTCAAAAACCTTACTTAAACACCATAAGAAAACCATACAAAAACACTTCAAGAAATCCTTCCAAGAACACAAACTTACTTCCAATCTTTCATCCAATTCCATCACCCTTTTGGTTCTAGCTTTTTACTCCTCTTTTACAGCAACCTTGTCCAAGGAACTTGAGGTAGTATCTATGTTCATAACCTTATTCGATTCATATATATATATAGCTATCATATTTTGTGGTATACAATTTTAACAACAAGAACATAGTTTGAAAGTTTTCAAACTTGTTTGCAAACTAAATAGATCCTTCTAACTTAACTTTTAAAATACTTCAATACCTGTAATATAACTTAAATATATGCTAACTTAACAAGGTATAACTTGGTTTTTCAAAGAATATCTTAAAAACTGTTTTTACGACGTCGGAGTGCAACCGGGGACTGTTTTGGGTTGGATAATTAAAAACCATTTTAAACTTTGAATTGGAGGTTTATTTTCTCGAAAAATAATTTTTACTATGAATATGATAACACATAAAAATTTCATGATTTAATTCAAAGTATAAGTATTTTTAGAAAAATGGTCATTAAGTGTTATTTTTTTGTAACAAAAATGTTTAACTTCATAAGTTTCACTAAAGTTTCACCTATGCCGTGTGATTTTGAATACAAACCAAGGTATTTTCAGTTCATAGTCTTAAAGAGGGACTCGATCCAAGGAGATGGCAAGTTGAATCAACGAAAACGGATTTGTAACGAAGAAACTATGACCGAAACAAAATTGGTTATCCTAGACTTGTTTAACTTCGGGATTAATTGGGAAAAATTAAATAAATCACATATTTCTAAGATAACATGATATTTTATATATATGTACTTATAATTCAATTTTATATGGTTCAGGATCACCCGTAAACAACACGAGAAGATTAATCATAAGATCCCATGTTTGTACGCAACACGTCATTTGACAACACCGGTACTTTATGTACGCAACACGTCATTTGACAACACCGGTACCGTGGGTCAAGATTAATCTCGACCAATACATATACGATGGGGTTTTATTTATTTCGTTGGGGGTTTTATTTATTTCATTGCGGGTATATTAAACATCTAAAAATGAACCATTAAAATTGAATTACTAACAACGAGCTGCTAACTACGGACTAAGGAATTATTCAAAGTATTAAAAGTATAACAAGTATATATATGTAACGTTTGTTTAAAAAGAAAAGGTATTGATATATTATATATGGATAGGTTCGTGATATCAACCAGAGACCAAGTCAAATTATATATATCTTCAAGACGAAAGTGAGTATATAGTCCCACTTTTAAACTCTAAATATTTCGGGATGAGAATACATGTATTTTATGTTTTACGTTATGGACACAAGTAACTGAAAAATATATTATACGTTGAGTTGTACCACTGGCATACTTCCCTGTAGCTTGGTAACTAATATTTACAGCGGTATTGTAAACGCGAATCCTGTTGATAGATCTATCGGGCCTGACAACCCCAACCGGACTGGACGACCAGTATTCAACGGTTGCACAGTACTTCGTTTCGTGACTACACTTGGTACAGTGTAGTAAGATTTCATATTAAAGGGAATATGCGACGTGATTAATTGTTAAGTATGGTTACCAAGTGCTCAACCACTTAGAATATTTTTATTAAAATGTTTATATATGAAATCTTGTGGTCTATATTTATATCGCTGTCGACATTAAACCTATATCTCACCAACTTTATGTTGACATTTTAAAGCATGTTATTCTCAGGTATGAATTAAGTCTTCCGCTGTGCATTATCTCGTACTAAGGATACTACTTGAGGCCATTAAGGACTTATATCATAAGGCGTTGCATTCGAGTCATTGAAGTTCATAGAGACTATTATTAAGTAAATGGCGGTTTAGGTCATTTGAATATTATGAAATGTCAGGCGAATATGTCAATTATGGATGTAACTATAGATTGCCTTTTAAGAATAAATGCAACGTTTGTAAGATGTATCATATAGAGGGCAAGTACCTCGCAATGTTATCAACTATTGTAATTCGTTTGTAATCAATATGGACAACGTCCGGATGATTAGTTTCGGATCCTTTCAGACGGGCACCCTAAAAAAGTGATCACACCATCACCGTAGTTGAACATTACACTAGCAGGTATAAGAAGGCACCTGACGCAGTGTCATGCAGACTCTCACCACAATCTACCGAGGTTTAGAAACTCGATCTTTGGGTTCCATACACCCGTTGCCACCCATCTCTACACAATAATGACATGAAGTCTGTAACGTCCTCCCAATAGGGTCTGGGAGAAAACGTCATTAATATCAAATAAACCAACATATTATAATACGAGAACAAGTCTATATGATAAAAATAATCTTTATTGAGTACGCAGCGGAAAATTAAATATCGTTACAATGATAGAAATTACAATAAAGTAAATGTTTCAAATGCAAGAATAGTAAATGCGATATCTCTTGATCCTAAGTCCAAGTAGCATCACATAAGCAGTAAGTAAATAAGCTTGATCAATCAGCACCTGAGACAAAACATGCTAAAGTGTCAACCAAAAAGGTTGAGTGAAGTTCACAGGTTTAACAAAAGTAGTTATCGTTGTTTTTAGATCACAAGGTTTTTTTTTCAAAAGTAGTTCACACAGATCTTTAGTTTGTCAAGAAGATCACAAAGATCTTTAAAGTTGATCTCGTAGGATCAAAAAAGTGATGCCAATGCGTGATATTTAGAGTAAACGTTCAAGTTTACCCCAAGACAAGTTGTAGTTTATACTTGTCGGTTTAATTTCATTATTAAGTAATACAAAGACTTAGTCAAATGTATCGGGGACGTTACTCCCGATAGGCCTACCCCCAATAATTAAGCATGCATTCACAAGCAATTAAAAATATCAATGTAAGGACTTAGTCAGACATAACCGGGTATAGCATAGTTTTAACAGTTGGCACTTGTGTCTAAATTGTAAAATGTAAAAGTAGCATGTGTCTCACCCCAATAAAAGTAAATAAGTTTGCTAGCAATAAAGACTGGGGCTATGAAGTTCACCTTAGTAAGCAGATGAGAGAGTTATTCCTCGGAATAGAAAGTTTGGGTGAATGAGCAGAAAAGTCAACCTATTGACATTTAAGAGTAGTAAGTGTTTTTACCCAAGTTTAAGTAGATGTTTAGGTATGATAGTGTTTTAAGTATAGTTCGTTTTACTAAGTTTCTTTTCCTAGTAAGTTTCTATTTTTAGAAAGTTTCCATTTTTAGTAAGTTTCTATTTTTAGAAAGTATCCATTTTTAGTAAGTTTCTATTTTTAGTAAGTTTATAATTAGAAAGTTTCTATTTTAAAAGTGTTTCCATTTTAGGATACTTTCCATATTAGATATACTTCCAATCACCCCTTTCTCTTCGAATGGCTATTTCAGGTCTAGGGACTTGAGCTATAGGATCCTTTAAATCGGAAAATCCAAACCCTTCCGCCTAGAGTTTCGTAGAAACCATTCGTCAAGAAAGTTCGAAGATCTATATATATCTAATATATATCCAAAATGTTTTTATGTGTCATAATATAAGTAGTAGGTTATAAGTGTTAGTAATAGTAATAGTGTATAAATATTAAATAATAGTATAAGTAATATTAGGGTTTCATTAATTAACTAAGGTTAATTAATTAAAGTAGTATTTAAGTATTAGGGTTTAATTAATGTCCTAGGGTTTAATAATTAGGGTTAGGTTTTATTAATTAGGGTTTTAATCATTTAATGTATATGTATATATATATATATGTCGTGTATATATATATATATATATATATATATATATATATATATATATTCTTCTTAAATAATAAGTATATGTATATGTGGTGTATATATCTTGTTTCCATTTTTAAATCATTAACAAATCTTGATCATATCTTCTAGGGTTTTAAAGATCAAATAAAACTTCCTCCTTTTTAAAAAAAAAAAAAGTCGACATGTATGTATGTATATGTATATTTATTATTTTTTTTACATGAACAATATATATGTATATGATCTAGTATGAATACGATTATGAATATAACATGAATTGAAAGTAAACGTTAAGAGTTTTGGATCTAGGGTTTTTACCTTGATGAAGATCTATGAAGATTAACAAGAAAGATGATGTTGGCTTGAAGATGAAGATCAAACCCTTGAAGATTGAAGAACACCTTTGAAGATCTTCGAAGAACACGAAGAACGCGATGAAGATCCTTTGAAGATTGCTTGAAGATCACTTGAAGATCTTGAAGATCTTGATGATGGGGTGGTGGCATTCGGTTTTCTTGGCCGAAATTAGGAGAGAGGGAGAAAGAGATTTGAGAGAGAATTGTGAGAATGATTTGGTACAAGAATAGCTCTAGCCTAGGTCCCTATTTATAGGAGAGACTGGAGGATTCTAGAATTAGGGTTTAATTAGATTTTACTTAGGGAACAAGTTGGCTTGGAAAAGGGGTAAAGAGGGGATGCTTGGGCCGAAATTAGGAGGGGTATTTTAGGCAATTCATATATATATATATTTTTTTTAAATTTGGGCTAGGGCATTTTTCAGGAGGGTTTTGGGATTTTTCACTTTAAACCTTATACTTCAGATTAGCTTAATTAATCCTCAATTATCTAAGTTTAATTATTTTAAGTACACAAGTTTTATAGTTATTTATTTATTCACAAAAGTTAATAAGCTTATTATTTTTATTAACTTGTCAATTAATGTACAAAGTTAATTATTATATTTATAATTCTTAATGCTTAACAATTATCGTTTAAAGTATAATTACTAAGTTTAATTATATTGTTGGGCAATTTAATAAGGAAAAGTATAGAATGGAAATATGAGGGTCGTTATAAAGTCATACCTACCCGACAAACCTTACGATTTATTGTCTTATCAAAAGTTCCTAGCGAGCACACGCTACCCGCAATCCCACAAGGCCAAACGATATAGCCTAACGAAACCTGTTATCTAACACTAAGGAGATGTTTGGGAACACCAAGTCTTACACCCTTCTACACATCGATACAACCACTACTACAAGGGATATTCTGTAAGAAATGTTACCATATAATCCACAACACACTAACACAATCATTGTCATACGGGTCCCACTTCCATGAGTTTAACGACCCGAAGACTCATCGATTCGCCAATTCCAAGGCAACTCACAACTAGAATCCGTACACGATTCTCTAACCATACACACTACTGAGTGTAATTCAATACCACAATCAATACACTTGTTGCACCCATTACGGAATTCAAGTCCTCGATGCACACACACGCACACCTTAATCGGTCATCCTAGTTATGATGGGTATCTACAACCAATGAAAATCTCAGTAGTGCACCCACTACTTAGGGTGACTACGCACTCACCGAACTCATGAGTCCGCTCACTCACCTTAGCTAACCGAATCCATCGCAACAATTATCGACTCATAAGGAACCCGATGTAACAGTAAGTACATCACCCGAGACAACTATATCCTAGGAACCAATAAGAGATTTCTGATTCATCCCGAATCTACCCCAACCATGCCACGTTTCCTCCATTCAGTACTCGTTATGTCATGCTTGGTGTCAAGATACAATTTCCTAATAATGGTGATCACTCACTATTACAATTGCGTACCTTACCATTTCCACATGGTCACGCAATGTACCTTACCCAAACTGATGCAACATTCACATAATACAAAACACAATATCACTAGTGCCTTCGTACCATCAAAGTCCAGTTGTTAGACTGGACTATCCCAAAACTCCCGAATACCTGAGCCCCACCACTGGACTCACACTAAGACATCGTACACTATATATATATTTATAGTATAATAATATATACATATACGTATAATGCAACAACAAGTCATCCTACTCCCTAGGAAACTACCAACAAAACAACGTCCAAGTCCGCCTGCTTACATTAGGCACTACCTATCTTAGGCACCAATTCACACAATCAAGGTCCCACATAATTCCACATTGGACAACACACAAGTCCTAGTTGGTGTACCTACTCTAAGGCACTAAGTATTTCAAGAGCAACCTGCATTCCTACAAGTCTCGCATACAATTCCTCCACAAATCACTCTAACTCTAGGAACCTATCACAAAATTTCCTAGATCCCTTAGACCATGCTCTGATACCACTTAAAACAACCTAAACCCGTTTATCCTAAAACAAGAACACATATTTTTTTTATAAACAACGTTATTATACGTACGTTACTCTTTCGACCCAAACCGTTTAACCCCATTCGATTCCAAATAAATCATAAACAGTTTTAAAGTATTCAAATAACAACTATACAATGAAACACGTGTTCAAAATATGACCGAATCCAAAACCTTAAATTCGACACCTTTCGACCCGTTATACAACAAGTGGGTAATTACGACCCATTTACGCTACAAATCGGGTTAGGACTCGATAACCCAACCCGATACCAAGAGCATAATCCAGGGGATTTACCAAGTCCCCAATCTACGTCCGATTAGTTCAAGCATCTCAAAAGCAACTAGTCTAGCAACTAGAAGTCTTCTCCTTAATAACCGGTACCTATACAAAGGTAACAACAACGAGGGGTAAGCTTACGCTTAGTGAATGCAATAATTATACATATACATATATAATCTACTTACTTGCAAACGCTTACACAATACCGTATACGAGCTAGCAAGTCAATAACCATGCAATCACATTGAAAAAACTAAATATCCAAAATTCACAATAAGCTAGCATCACCAATAGCATATGGTTCACAATTTAATATGCTATTATAAAATCACACAATCATGGTTAACCATAAGCACAAGGGAATGATACTTGCAAAAGACCATCGGTGTATACAATATCCATTAGTGTACTTAACACAACGTATCACTAACCCCTGGGTGGTGTCTTAACACCGCGACTAACCCACCCATCACGACAAATGTGGTGTCTTAACACCGCGACAAACCAAATGTCATTAACCCCGGAGTGGTGTCTTAACACCGCGACTAACCCACCTGTCACGTAAAATGTGGTGTCTTAACATCGTGACTAAACCCACATTTCACGCCACACAAGTAAATACATCATATACGTACATGTATAATTATTCCACTCACCTTGGAATGCCAGCATTATTCATGTATAACATGATCTCCATCCTCATATCCGAGCAAGCAACTACCTATATCACACACAGGCACAATATACACATAAATATACATTCTCTAAAAGAGAATCCTACACAATCATTCCTTAGCCGAGGGATCCCACCTTGCTTGCCAAAAACCGCCCATTTAACACCTAATGGACACAATCTAATTACCACTTCGGGTGATAATTTAAACTTACACAACAAAGTACAAATCAACCCAAATCATACTTGTCATCAAATTGACCAACCTAGGTCCCGACACTAGATTACTACTTAGGTATTGATCATTTCAAACTGTCATTTACACCAAAGGTACAACACGTGCAATATTGACCCATATCACACTTGACCTCCTTTGAGTTATGTCAAATTCAACCCAAAATCACTCATGGTTAGTGAGTAGGCCATAATCCACCAATTAACAACATAAACCAAGTACTTGAGTATTTATTACACCAACACTAGCCTCAAACCCTAGTTTGACACCAAATTAAGGTCAACACCTATTTTGACCAACAAACATGTTCTTATGAACTTTACAATCACTAACACACTTACAACCTAGTGATTAACACCAAACCTATTACAAATACTTCCAAATTTGTCATCTAACCCTAAATCTACAATAATCGAGCTTACTTACACAATACATACAACAAAACCCTCAATTTCATAAGAAATGAGGTTTATAACCCAAACCTACTTAAACCCTAACTCAAAACAAGAATCAAACACTAAAACTCAAATATAGGGTTTACCTTAGCCCCCTAAAATGAGTCCTAGTAGCAAGAAACATCAAGATGCATCAAGATCCACTCTAAATTGTGCAAGAATCGTCATCTTCTTTATCCATTCAAGATTTCTCTCTCTAAAAACACACTTCCTCTCTCTAGGAAGGGTATGGTTGGTGAGAATGAGGATAAGATCTGGTCTCAAGCCATATAGAAGTTCACATGTGAAAAGACCCAATTGCCCTCATCAATTTTACAAAAGAATAAAACAAACACTGATCTGACACAGGAACGTCGTTCCAGTAATAGGAACGTCGTTCCTCTGAACGTGACTGTGGAACGTCATTCCACTTATAAGAATGATGTTCCCCAACTGCTCCTAAAATGGTCTGTTCAACATTTTACACAATCCTTTGTTACACAACGCCGTTCTCGGATTCTGAGACGTCGTTCCACCATTTGGAACACCGTTCTTGCTTTCAGAATGCCGTTCTTGCTTCTGGAATGCCGTTTCTATATGAAAAATAGGATGTTACAAATTAAGGTTTATAGAAAGCAGATTTATGATCCTAAATGTTATAACTTTGTTATAAATCACGTTTTAATTAAACGTGTTGACACAATCAATGAATTGAAAAGGAAAAGGAATATGTTAAAGCAGATTTTGAAGCTCTTTCCATTAAAATGAAATGTTGGGAAAGTGCATCTCAATGGAATGCATTAATGGTAGAGTAAAATGATCCAAAAGGGAAAGGGATTGGATATAAGTCTGCATCTCTACCTTTTCAACATGAATATGTTAATGCCAATTTGGTTGATGGTCAACCAGAAGACTGCATAGCTCCAAGTTATGAGGATTATGTTATGAAAAACAAAAAGTCTAACTCAATCGAGAATGAGACTTCAAATGAATCAACAGAAGGGTCATTAGATCATGAAGAATATAAAAAGAATGGTCTAGGGAACAATAATGAGAAAAGAAAGGTGATAGTACCTAGAGGTCATGTCTGGATTATGAGAAATCCAAAGTTTACAAATAGATGTGTTCCTCTTGTTACCCCTAAAGCTATTCTAAAAGAGAAGTCAAATGATTCTCCTGTGTTTGCAAAACCACAAGATTCTTCAAATTGAGATTCAAATAATACGAATCACTCTAGGGAATACATAGAGTATCGTCAATGTTTTGATTGTGGTGTGTTTGGACACATCTCATATAACTATCCATGATGAAAGAACAGAATGACCAACACATAACGATTTTGAGTCATCATATGTTCAAAGAACAGATTCACCTGTTAATGATGAAATTCCTGCAAAGAATGTTAAGACAAATGTTGTCTACTCTGATGCAAAGAGAAAGAATTTCAATAGGTCAATTTCTCGTGTGAAAAGTAAGGTTCCTAAAAAGTATGCTATGAAAAATGTTGTCAATTCTGATGATCAAAATAAACCTGTTGAACCAAAGGTTAAACACCTTCTGAGAGAACACTTCGTCGAAAATGTTTTTCACGAAACAAAGTACGTGTGACTCATTCTGAATCTGAGAAAAATGTCAGAAAACAAAAGAATGATACACCTCTGACCAAACTTTCAAAATTAGTGGTTTCTCACGATGAAATTCCTCCTTGCTCAAATGGGAAATGGATAGAATTCAAATCTATGAGTGTTAATGGACAACCTACTGCCGTTCGGGCGTGTGCTCCCATTATTAATTAATTGTTTAATTTGATGTGCTGGGAACCAGGGTACCTACAAATAACACCCGGATAGTGGATAACGGCGCTTTGAGACGTACGACATGACATCTATTACTGCCCAAGGGTTGTTAAAGAATGAGAAATTGAGTTTTGACAAAGTGAATTACTGTCAAGAACTTGAAAATAGTTTGTTTTTGGTTTTGCAAATTAGTGAAAAGTCCTTTAAAGTAGCATTTGATGAAGACTACAGCTATATTTTAAAGTCAGAGTTTGTGATTGCACCGGAGATGATTCTAATGAAGGCTTTGAGACATGCTGATCTGTATGTACTAGATATGAACATTGTAACTTCAACTGTAGCGTATCATCAATCTTTTGTTTCAAAGGCAACCGAAAAAGAGTCTATCACTTAGCACAAACGTATGGGTCATTTGAGCTTACGTAAAATGAATCACCTTATTCACAATAACCTAGTAGAAGGCGTTGATGTTCGATCCTTTCAGATTCTAGATACATGTATACCTTATAAGAAGGGAAAACATCGTAAGAAAGCTCATAATCTAATCAAGTACAATCCAATCTCTTCTCCACTTGAATTATTGCACATAGATCTCTTTGGTCTAATACGTTTTGAAAGAATTTATGGGAGTAAGTACTATTTGGTTGTAACTGATGATTATTCAAGATTTTCTTGGGTAATGTTTTTGAAAGAAAAATCCGAGACTTTTGAGAATGTGAAGATGCTAATCAACATATTAGAGACAGGTTTTAATCTCAAACTTAGGAAGATTCGATGCGACAATGGAACTGAATTCAAAAATTAGTACCTTGCACGTTTCTGTATTGAAAAGGTATTAATATGCAATTTAGTTCTCCATAAACTCCTTAGATGAATGATGTTGCTGAACGAGAGAATTGAGTGCTAATTGAGATAGCTAGAACAATGTTAGCAGACTCATCTCCGCCTGTTCATTTCTGGGGCGAAGCAATTGCACATGCTTGCTACACTATGAATCGAGTACTGACTGTAAAACGATTGGGAAAGACTTTCTATGAGTAGCTGCATGGGAGGAAACCTACTCTGAAGCTTTAGAACCTTTTGGTGCTCCATGTACCATTTTGAAGAGAAAACCAGGAAATAAGTTTGATGCTAAAGTAGTAACCGGTGTGTTTCTTGGGAATAGTACTGATAATAAGTGAGTTTCAACAATGAATCAAGATGTGTGGAAGAATGGTCTGAAGTTGATGTTCAAAGAAATTCAACGAAAGCTGCTCCAAAGAGTCATCCTAGGATCTATAATTATGATGAATTAATCAATTTATTCAATCTTGCTCCAGATCATGTGGAAAGTAATGTAGAATTACAAATGCTGTTTGATTTATAGAATGCAACAGACGTGTCTGCATCTACTTCAAATTCAGTTCCATCATCATCATCTATTCCTGAGCCTATATGAGAATTTGATCAGGAAACTAATCCAGTTTATGATACTTATGAGTCCGATGTCTTCAGTGAAAGTTCAAAGAATCCTGAGGATATGGCAGATGAAACAAATTTGCAACCTGAGATACATGTTCCTACAGAACCAGTTCCTAGAATGACAGTTGATCATCCCAGAGATAATATTATTGGTGATCTCAATGCAAGTGTCAGAATGAGACGACAAGTTCAAATTGATGGTCAAGTTGATGCTCATATGACAGCTGCTGCTGCTTTCTTTGAGTATGCATGTCATATTTCCAAATTTGAGCCTAAGATAACGAGAGAAGCATTAAAGCATGTTGATTGGGTGTTAGCTATGCAAGAACAAATTCAACAAATTTCATCGTTTGGATGTTTGGAAGTTGGTAACTCCACCGAAGGGAGTCAAAGTAGTTGATCTCAAATTGGTGTGGAAGTGCAAATATGACAAAGATGGAAAATCCGAAACAAAGCTAGACTGGTAGCAAAAGGTTATCAACAAGATCCTGAAGTTAACTTTGACGAAGTATTTGCTCCTGTAGCCAGATTGGAAGCTATTCGTATATTCTTGGCATTTGCATGGTTCATGAAATTTAAGGTGTATCAGATGGATGTTAAGTGTGCATTCATCTATGGTAAGCTAAATGAAAGAGTATATGTCAGTCAACCATCAGGTTTTGAAGATCATCTTCATCCTGACAAAGTTTACCGATTGCGTCGAGCCCTTTATGTAATACATCAAGCCTCGAGAGCTTGGTATGCACGTCTTTCAAGTTATTTGATCGAAAAAGGATATCAAATTTGCACAGTAGATTGTACTCTATTCACTAAGGAACAAGACATGGATATTATTTTGGTTCAAATTTATATCGATGACATCATTTTCAGCTCTACAAAGCAGGAACTCATCGATGAGTTTGAGCAAGTTACGAAGGATGAATTCGAAATGAGAAAATTGGGTCTCTTACACTATTTTCTTGGTCTTCAAGTCGAACATACTCATAACGTAAATTTTCTTCACCAAGCAAAATATGTGAATGATATACTAACACGGTTTAGTATGACTCAAGAGCATCCAACTACTACTCCACTAGCTGTAAATCACGGAATTTTACTAGAATGTGAGGGGGATCCTATAGATCCAAGTTACTATCGAACAATCATCATGTACCTAAATACATCAAAACCAGATATAATGTTCGCGACATGTCTCTGTGCACGTTACCAAATTAACCCTAATAGTGTTTATCTGACAGATGCCAAACGGATTTTGTGTTATTTGTTACATGCTCCAAATCTTTGTATATGGTATTCCAATGACCAAAAGTTTGATCTTATATCGTACAACGATTCAGACTATGCAGGATGCAAAATCAACAACAAGTCCACAAGGAGGATGCCAGTTTCTAGGTGAAAGGTTGGTGACATGACAATGTAAGAAACAGACTACAGTTGCAGTATCAACATGTTAAGCTTAATAAATCGCTACTGCTAGTTGCTTCTCCCAAGTTGTCTGGATCCAACAACAACTTCGCGATTACGAAATAAGAATCTCTCTCCCTCTCTCTCTCTCTCTCCTCTTTATATTGATAATACTGCTGCTATTGCTGTCACTAAGGATCTTATTCAACATTCTAAGACTAAGCATATAGGAGTTAATTCTCATTTAATTAGAGATTTCTATGAGAAGAAGATAATTGAGGTTAAAAGAATAGGCACTAAGGACCAAAGGGCTGACCTTTATACTAATGCTTTTGATAAACCTAGGTTCCTGCTCCTATTAGAGATTAATGGAATTATTGTTAGAGATAACGTGTAATTTTGGATGTAGCACTGTGAGGTAAATCAAACTTTTAGACTTTGCATGTAAGATGGATGACATATAGAAACTTAGTTTAAGTTTAACTGCATTGCATGTTAAATTTACTGTATGCATCTCACTTCATGATTACTTCATGTTTGCATGCATGTCTATAGTTACTTTCTGTTTTACTTTTTGTTTAAAATACTAAAAGACAAAATGATTTTATATTTTTAGTATTTTAGGGGGAGAAAATGTCTCAACAGAAAATACCTAAAAAGTTGAAAAATGCCTCATCAGAAAACAACTAAAAAGCCAAAAATCCAGAAAATGAGTGGTGTTGGTTAGTGTATTGTTAGAGATGAAGAAATTGATGTACTGAGAAATGATAATTGATTAGTAAAGACTGATTAGAACATATATGTTTATCTGTTATGTGATGTACTAATAGATGAGACTGACGAATTCTTGGCATTAGACAATCATACTAAGAATCATAATCATCTAAGAATCAGAAGTCATGGATGATCTATAGCATTTGAAGGGAGTCACCTAATTATATCCGAATCTGTATCTAATGATAATTGTTGAGGAACTCAATAGCCGGTTGAGGGTACCCCCTATCATAATTGATAATCATTTGAAAAGGTTGGTGTTGGATGTCCTAAAGCAATATTCAAAAGTTGCTACACGATTCAGCCTTACATATTTTAATGGGATGTTGAAAAGATCATTAAAGGAGTTGAGGGTTATCTGTCTGGTTGGTTGATATCGGCTAAAAATTCACGTTTTCCCCCCGATTTTTAGACCTAAAAGAACGAATTAATTAACTTTTTCTAGAGAATTAAGCATTTATTTGTCTTGTTTGATAGATCAAGTGATTATGAAGATGACTCAAGAAGAATCAATGAAAACGGGCTTAAACGAAGGATCTAGAGCAAAAACAGCGGAAACCTGGAAAACCACAAGAAAAATGACCTGCCATAAAGGAGAAAAAACGACCTGCCATTGTATGTGGACGGGTGGCCTAATTGAAAACGGCCTGCCATATTTCACTGGCTGGTTAAATGAGCCACCACTAAATTGGATGGCTCAACACCTAATTTCACGGGCTAATTAAACGGGCCACCCCAAATTGGATGGCCTACCAAGATTATGGACGGCCTACCATGGACGGCCAGCCAGGCCTGATTCTAGTATATATAAGATCATTTGTGTCCATTTTAAAACACACTCCACTTTCCACTCTTCAATTCACTCTCAAATTTAGTTAATTTTCTAGTTTAATTCGAGAATAGTCTTTCGAGGACTTCTCACCTCCGAGCGGAAAATTAAGTACACGGAGGCGAACGCTGAAGATTATACTAAGAAGCTGTCTAGAGTCGGAGCTATCAAGCATTTGTAACGGTCCACGTCATTTGTATACGGTGAACACTTTCCTTAATTTAATGATATATTTGGTTATCTTAAATTAATGTACGCATTTGTCTATCCATTTTAATTGCCATGTTTGTTAATATTTATCTGTAACTTATGATGTTGTTATGATGAAACCTTAACGGTTTAGAGGTCTAATTCATGGACCACCCTTTCCAATTACCTACGTGGCTATAACCTATTTTTAGGAACTGATCAATCCTAGGATATAGGGTAAGTAGTTATGTGTGCTTAACGTCACAATAGGGTTTAGTACCTACGTATAGATAAGGTAACTATCTATCAGAGAAGAGCTTCCCATCTTAAGATTGTGATTAGGTTAATACTATAGGATTCTTATGAATACTGATCTAGTCAAAAGCTTGATTCGCGTCAAAAGCAGTGTTCTAGTGATGCTATCTCATGATCCAGGGTTGAGTAATTGATTGCAAAAGAGAGATGTCTAATCCAATTAGTAGTAACTTAGAATATCTAAGATTGCACATATGTTAATGTTAAAGCATAGCTATAGTATTCAGTGGTAGATTCGTATAGTAGTAATACCAACTAGCATTAAGAAAAATCAGAACCTTTCTTAGGTATATCACTCTGTTCATGAACCTAGGACTCCATCCAAGATAGGTCGCTTAAATATTTCAGATTAGCATTGGGTGTAGGATATGCTGTACTGACCAGAATCTTCAAAGCCTAGTCTCTTATTGACAAATCAATTTGGTTACCTCCTCTTGATTAAGGTCTAGTGCTCATTCTAGGAAGTAGAACTCTATAGGTAGTCTCTCTACAGCCCCAAATATTACATTCAATCCTTTACTTTATCTATCATCTATTTTACTTGTAGTATATCTATTCATAAATTATTAAAAACACCTTACTTGCTATAGGGTCATCTTTAGACGTACTACGATCCGACGTTACTATCAAACATACAAAAATACGAACCTAGGTTATACTTATCCTTTACTTGTTATAGAATGAAGCAAGTAGGTGGATTATAGCTAGGAAACCCCAACTAAATATAAATAATAAAACCATTACTCCCTCTTGATAATTGGTTCTGACGTTTTGCGACCTAACGACACCGCATAAATAAAACCGTCCGTTTTGGGCATATCAGTAGGTGGGTAACTTTTGACGCCGCTGCCGGGGATCAAATTTTCTCTTTGCTAAGGTAATCTGTGATTCTATCAAGATATCTGAGATTCTTGAGTGGTGTCTAAGAAAGACAATTATACATGGACTTGGTTGTTGGATTCCGAACACTATCTAATTATATTGAACCAAAAGGATCCTGCCTCTCCGTTGTCGGTCTGACCACTCGTTTCAAAGATAAATTGACTGAAAGACTCACGCTTAACAATCGAAAAGTTTGATGGTATAGGATTATTAGTCGCCGTTAGAAAATTCTAATTATCATATAGAAAACCAAAATTATTAATATTATAAATTATTATTTTCTGTAGAATCCATGAAAAACTTAACCGACTACGAAGAAGATTCGAACGATATCCATCCTCCACCAATTTTGGAATCCAGAGAAGTTATCGTCTATAATATCCAAAAGATAAATACAGCTTCATCAAAAATGGATCTAAAACCTAATGAGTCTCGTCAGAAGCCTCCACTTTCTGATTCTTGTAGCCCAAGAGGCTGGATAACTTCATCTAACCCGAATATTTCATTGCTTTTAGAGAGATTTTATTCAAACGAACTAGGATTTGACCTTTTTCACGATCCAAAAGGAGGGTTCAGTCTCAATGAACTCCTATATATGAAGATGAAATATGGGAAGAATATCCAACCTTTTTCCGATATCCGTTCTTGCTAAAGTATGATTCCAAGAAGGGACGTTACATAGATAATCTAGACGCTCCTTTCATCGAAAATCTGCTAAATCCTAAACGAAGACTAGATATTTACCGCGATTTCGTCAGACATCTTTACATTTCAAATTTTCCGTTTTCTTAAAGTCAAGTGCAAGAAATGCATAGTCTACATAATCATGTACGTTCCTTCCACAATCTTTCAAAAGAGTGTGGGAAAGAAACCTTTTTCAAGTATCGTGATGAAGAAATCGACACAAAAGATGACCTCGAAATATTCGTGACTGTTTATCATATATCGAAGATGAAGAATTTTCACCGATTCGTCTCAATCGATATGTTGCAATGATGGTCGCAGAATTAGAGTATTGGACTAAAAAGGAAGTTCCTAACCCCATTTCAAAGTATGGAGATCGAGACTATTTCTACTTTGATCCTGCGTCATTCCTTATTCAAAAGTTGACATAAGTATTTCCGGATTCAACCGAAGAAAGAATAGAGGCAAATTTCTTTGAAAAGTGAAAGGGAATATGTTCCTAATTCGTACGAATCTTGACTACGTCGAAATTTCCATTTACTACCCCTCAGCAATCACTCATCGTAAAAATATCCGAAACTTTCAAATTCACTATTAGAGATCCCGATTATGAGGAGGACTATGAATTTCAAACCATAGTTTTTAAACTTTTGAACTATCTAAATTTTAAAGACGGCGGAATAAGGAATGGAGTCTTGAACATCAAGAAGGTTAGAAGGGCATTCATTCAATTTATGGATGATATCGATGATCTTCAAAAAACGTGAACGTCATCTTTTGAGTGAATTTGTAAGATTCTCGCTTCATCCCGCTGATTTGCTTTGGACGGTCAAAGAATCCCTGAACATCTCTTTCATGAAACGTCACTTTTTGCATTTAGTTGTAGGCTCGTCATAATTATTGTAATCGCTTATTTTGCGAATAATGTTTTTGTGTAATAAATTTAAATAAATATTATATAAATAATACTAGTTATTAAAATTATTTCATATAAAATGAAAAAATAAAAAAAATAACAAATGGGCTAGAGTAAATAACCCAAGCCCAACCGAGAAGCCCAAGTCAGCCAGAAAAAATGGCTGGCCATCTTATGGCTGGCCGTGGACGGCTGGCCATGAGACTGACAGCCCGTTTTTTCGCCTGATGAGAGCTCTTATACCCACTTTTTCTTTTTCTTTTTCTTTTCTTTCTTCTTCCTTCTTCCTCCCAACCTTAGGCCGAATTTACAACCACCATCACCATTTCGCCATTTTTGCACCAAATCGAACCATTAGAAGGTAAAAACTTGTTCCCTTCATCCCTCTAAACTCATTTCTTCAATCATTTTCATCAAATAAGGTATAAATCTTTCTAAAATTCAAATTGACACTTAGGGTTTAATTTTTTAATTTCTATGCTTTTGTGATTTTAGGCTTGTTATATGCTTAGGAACTCTTAGGATGATAATGTGTTTGTAAAATGCTTGTTTTTAGGACAAATTGATGCCTAGATAGGATAGGTTCTTTGGATTGGTTGACTAGTGTTGATTTGGACAAAAATGGGTCGGGTATTTCGAATTTTGGAATAATGTAGTATGATTGTTGCCAATAGATACAACCTATTGATCTTTTGGAACTATAAAATCATGCAAAAACTATGTTTAAACGGCGTTTGCCAAATTTTGGAGAATTAGTAAAAATCGTACGAAACAAGCTTTTTGGTCAAACCTGATGTTAAAACGTTTTTAAAACTTAGGATATTCCGGAAAATTGTTACTTTTGACAAAACCTTTGAGCCCAAAACAAATTTGGAACCGGAATCATTGATTTTTCAAAAACGTACATTTTTATCATTTTAAAATATTTTTCTATAATATAAAAACGCATAAATCACTAATATGAATGAAGTTTGGTAATAAGGTAATTTTTTAACACTTATATTTAATTGTTGCAAGCTTAAGAACCAAGACTTTTCCGAAAATTCCTTATTACGAATAAAAATGCTATATGAATTATTTTTAACTGATATTTCTACAATCACGGGTATGTATCGAATATTGGTTAAGATTTTCATTATAGGTTTATTATATTGTGATGAGATAGTTTTGCTAAATTATATTGCGTTTAGGTATATGGAAAAGTCCATTTTTAAAGCCCTTATTTCGAATTTTTTTTCAAAAAATTGGTTTATATAGCTTTTTCTATATAAATAATTATGCATGTTATAAAATTTCTGGAATACCATTTACATCTAAATCGTATTTTTCAGGATGCCTCAGTTCACTTTATGGGATAAAGTGGACTTACCGATGAGACGTCGCCGCCTAAATAATGCAGCTACGTTAGACGAGAAGGTGTTAGTTGAGGTTTATGCCGAGTTTATGGCCACTTGGCAATTTGTAGATGAAATCGACTCAGCTCAGTATTCAACTGAGCCATGCATCCATTTTCGCTACAACAATGAGTATCATGATCATATCTCGAGCTTTACAATCCAGCACATATCGGGGGTCACATTTTCACCCACGGTAGTATTAATGAGGGTCCACGGGTTCATAATCAGAATGCGTGGAATGCGTTATCTTCTGTTCGACCTTGGAATTCTACAACTAAAGCCTCAAAGATCGACAACCCAGCACAACGAGTCATGCACCATCTGCTTTCACACTCTATAATACCAAAGGGAAAACACGGTAGTAACATTCAGGCCAAGGACATCCGGATGATTCAACATATGCGCAACAAGCATAACTATCAGGTCGCATATTTGGTAGCTAAGGCAATCTCGACCGAGCAGGCTTCGCCTAGCACATCTTGGTCATTTTGGGGCCCGGTCATAACAAGATTGGTTAAGATGATGGGTTTGATTAATGAGGGTGAAGAGTTTATAATTGAGAAGGGTTCAGTTCCAATCAGTTATGGTTTTCTTGTTGCTGCTTGGGAGGCGATCAGTATTACGGATGGTGTGTTAACAGTGAGTAGGATCGAGCATCTTCCTAATATAAAGGATAGAGTAGTTCATGGTGTCCATATTAATCCCTAGACATTTCATCCTGACCCCAGGACAGTTACCATGGTATGTAGGAGACAGCAGGGAGGAGGTGGACCACCTCCTATGGAGGAGTCGGTCTATGAGGAGCATGGTCACGATGATGAGGAGCCCTTTCTGAATGATCTTGAGCCTGACGCGGGACCTTCAGTACCTAGATACCCTCCTTTCCACTTCTACTATGGTGATCAACTCAGTGATGATTGGAACATGATGTTAGCCCGAGGACAAGCCAACCAGTATCATCACCATTACCAACAGCAGCTTGATATCGGCCAAAAAGTCATATTTTTACCCCCCAATATTAAGCCCTATAACAATAAAGATTTATACTTTGTCGGCAAAATTATCTATTTTTCAGTTGATTTTGTAGATCAAGTAATTACGAACGCGATGCAAAAATAATCAAGTAAAACGGAGCTAAAACGAAGATTCTAGAACGAAAACGGTGAAAGACAAGAAATCAAGTTACGATCCAGGAAATTCAGTTGACCAAACGACATGCAAACAGCTTGCCTGGCTCAAAAACGTCCTGCTAAACGGGTCAGACAAACAGTCCCTGCAAACGGGTTGGCCTGGCAAACGGCCCCTGCAAACGGCTTGCCAAACGGCCTGCCATGAATGACATGAATGACCTGTTACGCCTATTGACTGTTTCGAAGAGACTCATTAGGAACAGTTAAGATCTAGTTAGTGCCTTCACTGTGTGACCCAATCCTATTGCATCTTCTTGTTTGATTGTTGCCTTAGGACATAGTCATATCAACTGTTTAGGTATTTATTAGGTTTCTATCTAATTTTTGAATTGATATGATCTCATTTGTATGATGGAATGGTTGTTAGTTTTTACTTAAGGTTTTGCCAACTTAAACTGATGGATTCCTTCCATTTGTGATCAGTGTTCAATCAACACGGCACGTTGTTATTCAGTTAACTAAACTGATAACGAGGGTTAAGATTAGAGCTCAACTCACTAATAAACCTAGTACTTTACTGAGGATAACCTCTGATGTATAGCTACCTTTCAATTATACAACCAAGTGATATACTTCTCACTACTCAAAGAGAACTCCGAGAGTTCAGAGATAAGTAGGACTATGTAATTGGCTTATCCAACCAGATCTACATCATTCCAAACATTGTCTTAACATAAGCATAATTACCTTTCCTTAACCCAACACTGATATCTTGGTCAACATTTTCTCCGGATATCCTTCCACTTATTTACTTTTCCGTACTTAGGACTTTTACCTTAAACCAACTACTATCCTTTATCTAGGTAATTTAACTAAAAGACAATTATCCACTTGATCTTCAATTCGTTAATCCATAAAAAAACACGACACTAGGTTAACTTACACCTTTTACACCTTAGAAAGTAAAAGTAAATTTAGGCCCCGCACAATATAAATAAACAAAACCACTATGTGCTACTTTGTTCCACCGAACTGGACGTCTTGCGGCCTAATGACGACGCACGAATAAAACCGTCCGTTCCGGCCACATCATAGTAGTAAGAGTTTTCTGGCCCTACTGCCGGGGATCAAATATTTTGATTGAGAAAGATTTTTAACAAACAAAAGTATTGTTTGGTGGTGTCTAAGAAAGACAATTATACACGGACTTGGTTGTTGGATTTTCTGAACAGTCTCCAATTATATTGGAACCAAAAGGATCTTGCCTCTCCGTAGTCGGCCTGGCTACCTAGATACACGTAATTTGTAAGAAATCCTATCAGTTAAGATATCCGATTAGGTTAGCGACCGAATTTCAAAAACTTATCGATCCTTTTATTAAATTAATATTTTCTAAAAGTTACTTTTAAGTCTTTTTAAACAGAAAATCTAAAAAATGGAACAACAAGATACCCTTGCTTCTATGCATAAGTCATGCTTAGATGAAAAAGGAGGAACAATCACCTTAGGAACCGAAGGAATCCCTAAAATTAGTTCACACATGATTAAACTAGTCAGCATGATCTGTAAATTTCAAGGATTACCGACTGACGATCCAAACTTTCACTTAAACAAATTTATCAGTCTGATTGACACTTTTAAGAAGGAAGAAAATGAGAAAAACATTTTAAAACTTCATCTTTTTCAATATTCACTTTATGTACACGCTTTAGCATGGTTTGACAAACTTAACCCGAATTCGATACATTCACGGGAGGATCTAGCGACCAAATTTCTAAAAAAAATTTATCCACCCTCCCTTCAAACCTGTTTAAGAAATGATATCACAAACTTTTCTCAAAAATAAAATGAGTCATTTTGTCTAGTATGGAATAGAATAAAGATGATGCTTAAAAGATGTCCAAATCATTCGTTAAGTCAGGCAGACATAATCTGTATGCTTTACAATGGTTTGATCAAGGATGATAAGTCTCTCCTAGATATGGCCTCGCAAGGCAATTTCATGTCCCGAACAGCAGACGAAGCATGGAATCTCTTGGACACAATAGCTGCACAGCAGGAAGATTGGAGCAATGAAGCTGCTGAGAAGGATGACGTCTTCGCTCATACAGTAAAAATATTGGAAACCAGTTTACAAGATCTCACCCTCACTCTTCAAAGTTTAGCAATTCCTAGAAACTCCGATTCTACTAGAACCAGTCTAAGGTATCCTTACCCTAGATAGGCACACAAACAGCAAAATAGCTCGGATCATAATATAAGCTTCCCGTTACACAAAACTACTCTCCACTCTGAGGAAATTTTAGTTGAATTTATGAAAAAGCAATACATGATAAACCTTCAAGTTATAGAATATCAAAATAAGTTTGACACTTTGATAAAGACTTTTGAAGAATTAATCACAAATTTTCAGCTTACGCTTAAACGCTTAACCACTAAAGTTGATATAGAGTGTAGTGAGTTTGATGCCTTAGTAATCACTAGAGGAGGGAAAGAAACAACTGTCACTATACCCATACAAGATTTTTCCGATAAGGAACCTGTGTCAATTGACCTAGTTGTCAATTCAACGGAACCTATCTCTCCTAAGTCCCCGGAAATTATTCCGCGTGCCCGCATACCTTTCCCAGGTAGGCTTAGGAAGGAAAAACAAGAAGCGCAATTCGCTAAGTATTGGGATATTATCAAGAATTTGCATTTGAATGTACGACTAGTAGATGCTTTAGTAGAAATGCCAAACTGCGCTAAATTTTTCAAAGAACTGCTTTCAAACAAAGAGAGATTAAGAGAGATAGTTAGCTTACCCTTAAGTGAAGAATACTCGTTAGTGTTACAACATGGAATTCCCGCTAAGTTAGGAGATACAAGAAGATTTACGGTACCTTGCTACCTGCAAAATGTCCAAAGTAGCAATGCGTTAGCAGAATTAGGAGCCAGTGTAAACCTAATGCCCTATTCGTTATTCAAAAAGATAGGATTAAATGACTTAAGGCCTACCAAAATGACTATCCAACTCATGAACAGATCAGTTAAGATTCCTCTAGGAATAGCTAAAGATGTCCTAGTTAGAGTGGATAAGTTCGCGTTTCCTATTGATTTCGTCATTATGGATATTGAGGAAGACACGAAGGTCTCACTCATTCTTGGCAGACCATTCCTGAATACTGCCAAGGCCGTAATTGATGTGCACGAGAAATCATTGAAATTAAGGGTTGGAGGAGAAGAAATCACATTCAATGTTGATCGTCTCATGAACCATCCTCGGGAAGAAGATGTGAATCTCTCTGATTCTTTTCAAGAACTCGTCAACGAATACCTGGAAGAAACCATGGCTATATGTAGTCAAGATAAAATTTCTAAGGATCTGTTCTTTACACCTCCTGAAGGAAATCTAGACAACCATTCAGCCATAAACCTTAGTCAACACAAATCTCGCCTCTCTGAAAGTAATTTTCTTGGCAAAACTATCCGAATGGCACCGCTAGGACAAGGAATTCCTCTACCTCTCTTAAGGAGAAGACCGAATGAAGAAACAGATTTCATTCTGGTATATCTGGAACTCCATTCAAAGAAGGACTGTGAGGAGATTCCTAAACCTACCTTCGAAACTAAAGAATACGTTTCTGAGGAGGAAGCATTAAGAAGGTTACAGAAATAAAGAACAGATAGCATCAGTGACCACTATTGAAGAATCGGAATTCCAGGAGAAGTATGACTCGTTAGACCGAAAGGAGATAGCTAGGATGAATCCATCTATCGAGGAACCTCCGAAATTGGAATTAAAGAAGTTACCCGACGATCTAGAGTATGCATTCTTAGAAGGAGAATCGCAACTCCCCGTAATCATCTCAAAAGACCTCGCGCACAAGAGAAGGTGAAATTGATTCAAGTTTTGAAATCATATAAGAAGGCAATTTCTTGGAAGATCTCCGACATAAAAGGAATCAGCCCCAACTATTGCACCCACAAGATCTTCATGGAAGATGATTTCAAACCTTCAGTTCAGAGGTAAAGAAGGGTCAACCTTATGATTCACGAAGTCGTCAAGAAAGAAGTAATCAAACTTATGGACGCTGGTCTGATTTATCCCATATCTGATTTGCCATGGGTTGGTCCTGTTCAAGTGGTACCCAAAATGGGAGGGACAACCGTAATTCAAAATAAGAATAATGAGCTTATTCCAACTCGGGAAGTCACCGGTTGGAGGGTTTGCATAGATTATTGTAAACTCAATGATGCAACCCGGAAAGATCATTTTCCATTACCTTTCATCGATAAAATGTTGGAACGTCTATCAGGAAATGAATACTATTGTTTCCTTGATGGTTTTTCCTGCTACTTTCAGATCCCCCTCGATCCAAATGACCAAGAAAAGACAACCTTTACCTGTCCTTATGGAACATTTGCTTATCGACGCATGTCCTTTGGGTTATGCAATGCACCAGCTACATTCCAGCGATGTATGGTTGCAATATTCCACGACATGATTGAATGTTTTATTTAAGTATTCATGGATGACGTCTCAGTCTTTGGTAGTACCTTTGATTTGTGCCTGTCAAACCTTAACAAGATGCTCACCGGTGTGAAGATTCAAATTTAGTTCGGAATTGGGAAAAATGTCACTTCATGGTTAAAGAAGGGATAGTTTTATGACATAAGATTTCAAAAGCAGGAATAGAAGTTGATAAGGCTAAGATTGAGACCATTACTAAACTTCCAGAACCTACCACAGTAAAAGCGGTAAGGAGTTTCCTTGGACACGTCGGTTTTTACCGACGCTTCATTAAGGATTTCTCAAAGGTCACACGACCTCTCACTCATCTCCTAGGAAGGGAAGTTCCGTTTTTCTTCGATGAAGAATGTAGAAAAGCATTCAACGATCTGAAGGAACAGCTAACACATGCGCCCATCATGATAGCTTCTGATTGGAGTTTACCATTTGAAATTATGTGCGATGCGAGTGACTTTTCAGTTGGAAACAACTGATAGATAAGCATTTTAATCCAATCTGTTACGCCAGCAAAACCTTAAGTGGAGCTCAAAAGAATTACACTACCACGAAAAAGAAACTGCTAGCTGTAGTATTCGCGTTCGACAAATTCTGTTCCTATCTCATCTTGTCTAAAACTACGGTCTATACAAATCATTCACCCTCAAATATCTATTCACTAAGCAAGACGCTAAACCAAGACTCCTACGATGGATCTTACTCATTCAGGAATTCGATATTGAAATTAAAGATAAGAAAGGAGCAGAGAACGTCGCAGCAGATCATCTTAGTCGTTTGGAGAACCCATTGATAGAACAACTTGCTGAACAAGATATCAGAGATAAATTTCTGAAAGAACAGCTTATGAGTTTAGGACAAACTCACATACGATCACAATTCACTGATACTCCTTGGTATGCCGACGTGGCCAACTACCTAGTTGCCGGAGTAGTATAGAAGGGAATGAGAACCTCCCGAAGAAGGAAGTTCTTCAAGGATGCCAAGTACTACTACTGGGAAGATCCTTACCTATTTAGAATTTGCCCTGATCAGATAATCAGGAGGTGCGTAGATGAAAAACAAGCAACAGGGATTCTTCACCAATGTCACCACGGACCAACTGGAGGTCATCATGGAGCAAACTTAACCGCAAGAAAAGTCTACGAATCAGGATTTTGTTGGCTATCTATATTCCGAATTGCGCAAGAGCTTGTAAAGCGTTACGATGCATGCTAAAGGCAAGGTATTATCTCTATGAAGAATGAGATGCCTCAGACTAATATCCAAGCTTGCGAGATCTTCGGTATATGGGGATTAGACTTCATGGGCCATTCCCAAAGTCTAATGGGAAAGAATATGTCGTCGTACCAGTAGATTACGTCTTCAGATGGGTCGAAGCCCAAGCATTTCCAACCAATGATGCCAAAGTTGTCACCAACTTCCTGAAGAGACTCTTCTGCCGATTTGGAGCTCCCCGCGCTATAATAAGTGATAGAGGCACACACTTATGCAATACTCAATTTATGAAGGTGATGCAACAATACGGAGTTACCCACAAAATGTCCACTGCCTATCATCCGCAGACTAACGGAGAAGCAGAGGTCATGAACAGAGAGCTCAAAAGAATCCTAGAATGCACTGTCAGCCATCATGGAAATAAATGGGCCAAGAAAGTAGACGATGCTCTGTGGGCATTCTGGACTGGTTACAAGAATCTTCTAAAGGACTACACCCTACTGCATGATCTATGGAAAAGCCTGTCACCTTCTGCTAGAACTCGAATATAAAGCTCTCTGGGCGCTAAAGACCTGCAACCTTGATCCCTCAGTTACCGCAAAGCATCGGAAAATGCAGATGAACGAACTCGCCGAATTAAGAGACAAAGCATACGAAATGTCATACATCTACAAGGAACGAATGAAGCTTACACATGACGCAAAATTGATTCCTACAATGTTCGCTCCTGGAGATAAAGTCCTACTCTTTAATTCTCAGTTCAAGAAGTTCGCTGGAAAATTTAGATCAAGATGGAGTGGCCCATACAAAGTTGTACATGCTTTTCCACACGGAGCAGTGGAATTGGAAGGACCTACTGGCAACTTCAAAGTCAATGGCCACCGGCTAAAAGCTTATCTAGAAGATCACGATAAGGAGGAGCACCTCTTCTCCTTTGATCTATTCTGAAGGTCTAACAAAGAAAAGTCGAGCTATAACGACTTGATAAACAAAGCGCTCTTGGGAGGCACCCCTTGCTTATCCATTTTATTTTTATTTATTTTTATTTCAAATATTTTCAATCTATAAAAATATTATCTCTGTGTACTAACAACTAAGCGCCATACTTGCGCTTAGTACTTATAAGTTTGTTGAATGTGTTCAGGAAAAAATGCCAAGTTCAGGAGCTTCAGTTTACATCCCAGTTCATTGGAGGAGGACTCCTAGAGTTTACTCATCTGGAAGTAGTGCTGATCAGAACAGGCCATCAACAGGGCAATTAGGCCCAATGCGATTGATATTGGAGAGTGTTGAGGAGGACATTGGCACAGCACTGCCAGCTCCTCCTATTCGACGATCTAGACATTTAGCTAGGAAACCTGCTGAGCACACACCGCTACTAGAGACACATGAGCCACAGACGGTGATACACTATGGAGCCACCTTTAATGACCCTGATGTTACATGGGCATTACTTAGAGGCTAGCAGAGGCTCTATCGAGCCCTTAGAGCATACCTTCAGCACAAGAGGATGCCGCGTAGTACTCTGGGCCCATCATTATTTTGGCTAGCACGCCGTGTTCAGCCGACACGACAAGCTACCCCCAGGCATTCCACATCGGCCTCAGTTCACTCAGTCGCTTCAGCTGCCATCCCAGCACATGCTACTCCTATTCCCAACATGCCGCCTGCTCCAGTCACTGAGCCAGTCCCAGTTACTGAGCTACCTGAGGGTTATCACCTAGTCACGATTCCCATATCAGTTGAGCCACCCACGGCCCAAGCATTTGAGATCACCGGGAACATACCTGATGAGGAGCCTTTCTCGAGCCTATCACACCTGGAGTTGCTGTCAGACCTCTGTCTGGATTCACTAATAGGCCCTGAGTTCGATATAGGGCAACCACTTGAGTATTTGCCGAGACTAGAGGATGATGATGATCTCTTTGGATACTTCGTAGCGCCGACTCATCACATTGACCAGGAGAGTTTTCCATAGACTACTTTACTTTATTTTACTTTTAGTTTTATCTTTTTGAAGCATTGTACTAAAAAGTTATATATAGTGGAAATGCTGCCTTTCTCTTTTTGTTCTTCATGTAGAAATCTTATCAAAAGAGACTGGTCCTTTCTAGCAATTAGGAGACTGACCGTAGGAAGGCCCAACACTAGGAAAGTAACACGACCATAGGGAAGTAATCCTTCCTAAAGCCTATTTTGATTATTATGCACTAAAATCTCTAAGTGTGGGGTAACCCCCGCAACTAACTTGGAAATTTTAGAATACAATGTCCTTAATTTATAAAGTATTAAAATATTCTTCTTCAGAGAACATTAGGGACAATGTTCTTCTAAGTGTGGGGTAATTGGTAAAGGTTTAAAGGACGAGTAACCGTAAAATGCCAAGTTTTGAAAAATTCTTTTGTCTAAAAAGTAATTAATCAATGGATATTGGGTAATTTCGAAAAAATTCTTACCTTGTTTTTACCCAAAAGATCTAATAAAATTGCTAGAAATCGGTTTTCGGAACATTCATTAGAACGGAACGATTAAGCTGAAACTTATGTTTTGTGTCAAAAGATTTCTTTTAAGAAAATATGTAAAAGGCTACACATGATCAAGCACGACCCCTACTCCCAAAAAGCTAAGGAATCTTGGACTCAAAGTATCTGTATGACCCATCAAATCTACAGTACTTTGTCATTTCAATTGATGAGCGTGCCGGTGTACAGTTCAAGTTAGAACTTGGTTCTGACATATGTTTCAAGACCAATGGTTAGTAAGCGCCATACGTGGTGCAGGTGCGATACTCCTTTCAAAATCATTCTGAATAGAGAAGACAAAAAGCCATCCATTTCCGTTTCCACTCCACGCAATTTAAATCGATCAACTCACATAATCAGTTGATGAATCAGAAATATTCACCTCAAATTCACTCCCAAAATACACCATTCACTTTCACTCCCCTTTTCATTCATCAAAAGATCCAGAGATTAATAAAGAGATAGATCGATCAAATTCGCTTCAAAAGCACTTGTTGAAAGATTCCGAACCCCTGATTATTTTTGATAGGTCAAAGACCTATTTTCAGTGGATTATCACTTCCTCTCTGGGCACCAGGAACAAAATACAAAAGTTATGAAGAAAGGGTATGAAAAAAAAATGTTTGATGAAAGAGCAAAGTCTCTATGAGTAAAGGCAAAAAGAAACCCGAGAAGTGCCCTGAAGGAAGGATACCAGAGGAGCCAAAGAAAATTCTAGACAAAGTCTTAGGAAAATCCACCTCTTTCAAAGAAAACTTTTACGGATTCCAAGCCACTCTATATCCAAAAAATGGATACTCTGAAGAATCAAAGTCTATCAATTCTCTCAAAATCAAAAGATCTAGATACCTTTCACCAATTTATAAATTTCTCGACCAAACCCTACAACCCATCTTCCTCTTGAAAGAATTCCTAGGAAGAAGATCAATGTCGTCCTTACTTAACCGGTAGATATATCGATGCTTTACCAAGCCTATGATGAGAACTGTTACACGACTGGCTTCTAAGCCACAATACAATTAGAGTAGGACACCCTAAACACTTGAGTGATATGAGTGATCCGCTAGTGAGGAGCCTGATCATGTCTACTCTACATCTAAGAGTTGGAAAGTACGCCTTTTTCACTATGGACGCAATCAAAATTTAGCGACCAAATCATCGAAGCTCGAAACTTTTTCTAATACTTTCGAAAGATATGATGACTTCTGATGAAGGCATAATAAAAAGATTCATGGGTGGGGCAAGGGAGAGTCAATTAGAAAGAAGATTATATTCTCGATTTTTGCTTGAGGACAAGCAAAGCTAGGTGTGGGGTATTTGATATTGGCCAAAAAGTCACATTTTTACCCCCAATATTAAGCTCTAGAACAATAAAGTTTTAAACTTTGTCGGAAAAATTATCTATTTTTCAGTTGAATTTGTAGATTAAGTAATTATGAAGGCGATGCAAAAAGAATCAAGTAAAACGGAGCTAAAACGAAAAATCTAGAGCGAAAACGGTGAAAGACAAGAAAACAAGTTATGATCCAGGAAATTCAGGTGACCAAGCAAGCCAAATGGCCTGCCAAACGGCCTTCTAAACAGGTCAAACAAACGGCCCCTTCAAACGGGTTGGCCTGGCAAACGGCCCCTGTAAACGGCCTACCAAATTGCTTGCCAAACGGCCTGCCAGCCGTTTGCAGAAAAAATTCAAGTCTATTTAAAGGGCTTTCTCCATCCATTTCAACACACACTCAATTTGTAATTCACTTTATATTTTCAAGCTTTTAGGTAATTTTTTTTATAGTAGTTAACTTAGCTTTTATTTTCCTGAGGATATCCCGGCGAGTCCCTGCGATCTCGGGCAGATTGCTTCGGCCTTTTCAGGTTTTTATCCGAAACGATTATCTTTTGTATTAAACATGTGTTCTTACTTTTTATATTTAATAATATGTTCTGATATTACCACGATAGCTTAATTAATCCGTATGTTGCCATGACAGAAGTTTGGGTTAGCATAATTATGTTAATTTAGTACGATTACTGTTGTAACACTGAACTAGGAAGTCTGATAGATTTGTATGCTAGCATCTTACGGATTGACCAACCTAGGTTGTGATCAGGACTTGTCCACCTATAGGAAATTAGCTACTTCATAGGATTAAGATCCCTGGTTATACTGTATCTGAAGATTCTATGAACTCGGAATGGTCGGAGTTCCCGAGAAGCATTTAATGAGCTTTTAGGACACGAAACTTAGAAATTAAGACATGAATGACCTAGTATGCATATTGACTGTTCCGAAGAGACTTCTTAAGAGCTGTTAAGATCTAGTTAGTGCCTTCACTGTGTGACCCAAGCCTATTGTATGTTCTTGTTTGATTGTTGCCTTACGACTTAGTCATATCAACTGTTTAGGTATTTATTAGGTTTCTATCTGCTTTACTTAAGGTTTTGCCAACTTAAATCGACAGATTCCTTCCGTTTGTGATCAGTGTTCAATAAAAACGACACGTTGTTATTCAGTTAACTAAACTGATAACGAGGGTTAGGATTAGAGCTCAACTCACTAATAAACCTAGTACTTTATTGAGGATAACCTCCAAGGTATAGCTACCTTTCAATTATACAACCAAGTAACATACTTCTCACTACTTAAAGAGAACTTTGAGAGTTCAGAGACAAGTAGGTCTGTGTAATTGGCTCATCCAACCAAATCTACATCATTCCAAGCATAGTCTTAAATTAGCATAATTACCTTTCCCTAACCCAACAATGATATCTTGGTCAACATTTTCCTGATCTGCATACTCCGGATATCCTTCTACTTATTTACTTTTCCGCACTTAGGACTTTTAGCTTAAACCAACTACTATCCTTTATCTAGGTAATTTAACTAAAAGACAATTATCCACTTGATCTTTAATTCGTTAATCTATCAAAAAAACACGACACTAGGTTAACTTACACCTTCTACACCTTAGAAAGTAAAAGTAAATTTAGGCCCCATACAATATAAATAAACAAAACCACAGTGTGCTACTTTGTTCCACCGAACTAGATGTCTTGCGGCCTAACGACACCGCACGAATAAAACCGTCCGTTCCGGCCACATCACAGCTGATGTACGGATACGCACCTCTTTCATTTCTAGACCCGATTGTTATCCCACATTATGAGCGCCGACCCAGCATGACTAGCACCAGCCCTCAGTCCAGCCAACACTTTTCTTAGCACACTGTCTTTTCGACTCATCTGTCGCCACCGCATGTGTCCCCAGGATATGGTGGTGATGCTACTATGATGGATGTACCTATCATACCTATAGTAACCACCAGTGAGCACGAGATACACTTGATATATATATATATATATATATATATATATATATATATATATATATATATATATATATATATGTCTGTGTGTGTGTGTATATATATATATATACATATATATATATATGTGACTTGCCGATGGATGGGATCATGCTGCAGGGATAAGAGTTGTGACTTCAGGGATGGGTAATATCGCGATGTCAGGGATATGGGGTAGTCGTTCAGATGGTCACAGTTGGCAGAACCGACCATACACACTCGGGAGTAGTTCAGGGCATTTCAGTTATCATGACCCAACATCCTCCCGGATACTTACTAGAGATATTGCAGACCAGTTCACCACTGACAGCCATCAGAATGGGCAGCATTTTGGCACCAGTGAAGCTCAGTCATCCCAGACTATTCTCAGACAACCATGCACTACCGTTACATATAACATTCCTCGGACTTGTGATGACGTACCCTCAGGATGAGTGATCTCATACCCTCTTGATTATCATGATACATTATTATATTATATGTCTTATCATACATTTATATTTTGGTTTGTATGCCCGGTGTGGGCCTATTACACTGATGCAATTTATTTCCTCTTTATACATGCTTAATATATTATATTGTGTTATAATAAGTTGAATAAAAATAGTACAAATAATGATTGCATCGAGAAAAATGACTTGGAAGCATTGAAGCAAGGACGATCTTCTCATAAAGATGATGTCGAGTGCCTGATTAGAAGATATCTCAAAGCAGCACATCCATATACGCACCATGCAACCAATAGGGGAGTACTATGTTTCTCGCTGCTCATTAGATTTTTAATAACAAACTGCACCACTTTAAATTCTAAGTGTGGGATTTTCATCCCATCATCATTAAAACATAAAATGGAACAAAAATTAATAAAACACCAAAGTGTGGAATACTCCGTATCCTTAACATTGAGGACAATGTTACTTTTAAGTGTGGGATAACACTATTGTACATACGATTCTCGTTAGTCTTCAAGTGCTGTAAAACGCTAAATTTTTCAAAATTTATATCTTTTGAATCAAAACGCTTAGAGTTATTACTCTCGAAAGTCAATGTTTTTGCTAAATCAAACAAAAGGATTAAACGAAATCAAACATTTCTACAAAAATGAAACCTATTCTAAAAGAGCATTGCATGACCTAGCATATTTGACCCATTATAATTGTGTGAGGCACCCAAATTAGGCCACGACACTCATTCTTAGTGCTTCATGATACTTCTGTTGAGTGTGCCAATATCAGCAAATTTGATTCAGAATTTGCTCTCGATCTATATATACAATTAATCATAAGTAGAAAGTGTTTAAAAACCATGATTTTTCGTAAAATAAAAACTTCTCAAAACCTCCATTTGTAGCGACCCGACAAAATCGTCGTTGACGGTGCCGTCTACTTAGGTCCCGTTGCGTGGTCATAGTCTCTATATGAGACGCGTTTGACCAAAATTATGTCGCATTCATTTGAACTGTACAAAACTTGCAAAGTTTAGTTTACAAAACGGTTCGACAACAAGTTTAAGTTTAAAAAAGTTATAAAGTGTAAATGAAATAACTTGCGGCATAATTAGTTTAAAATCACGGTTTGCTATAAATAGCAAAAGTATGTAAACGATATGTTGAATCCAAAGGTACTATCACTAGCGTATATATGTATGTATGCTTGACCCCAAGCAAGTATGAGTGTACGCGGAAGCATGTATCAAATAGCCAAGTATGAACCTGAGAAACATATAGAAAACTGTCAACGAAAAATGTTGGTGAAATCATAGGTGTAGTAATAAACGTTATTTTTGAATCATAAGATTTAGTATTTCCATAAAATTGATCATCCAAAAGTTGCATTCCAAAAGTTGGTTCGCGAGCACCTAATTATCAATGTTTAACATTCCTTCCATAGAACCCCATCACAATAGTGTTAGAACATACACTGTTTCTCAAAAATATATTTCATCCGTAGACGGTAGCGAACCGTCCGTAATGAGGGTTTGTCAAACCCGTATGGCCACACAATATAAGTTCTCGCTTACACCCTGCAAGTGTAACTAATGATAATCGAATTGAGTATTTTTGTTCTAACTCGCTGTGGAATGTTTGTTTCCTTGTACTTGTGTTCAAAGTATAAAGTATATAGTATAAAACTGTATATGTTTCTCATCCCATAATTTAAAAGTATTAAAGTTGTTGAAAGATGGTACTATGATCTCACCTCGAGTGCACGAGTATAAAAGTACTTCACAAAGTAAACGTGTGCATGATAGTTGCTTAGCCTTGACCTAAACAAATAATTTGTATCAATTAACCGGTTACGACACAAGGTCGGGTGAAATGTGTTCAATTAGTCATATGGCTCGTTACGACTCGATTAAGTAGCATGTGAATCAAATTATCACGTTTCATGCAAGATACAGTATAGAAGCGAGTTAGAAAGATTGTATAAGTATTCGGTTAAGTTTGGCTAAAAGTCAAACTTGGTCGGGTCAAAGTCAACGAAAAAGTCAACACGTTCGGGTTGGGTCCCGAACTATTTTTCTGAGGTTTTTAATCATATATAAGCATGTTGGTCAAGTTTCATGTTAATCAGAGGTGCGTAGCATAGTTAGAATTAAACGAAAAACGACAATTTTGGACAGCCCCTGATAGTTCATCTGGACGGCGTCCAAAATGGCTGGACGGCGTCCAGTATTGAAGGCCTGGACGGCGTCCAGATCTGTATCCAGGCCCTGTTTTGCTGCAGCAAAGAAATGCACGAACCAAAACTCAAACAATCCCAATTTATGACCCGCAAACAATCAAAACATGTATCCTATATCATCGGGAAGGTATTTTGACAAAGGATACAACTAACCACATATCATCAATCGAGTTTATCATTTACAACAACAAAAACCTCGTCAAGAGATCGTTAAATGTTCATAATCGAAGTCTCAAGTTCGCAAAATGCATTTCATGATTCGGGAATCCAAATCATACATATGATATGCCGTTTTGAAGGTAACGAAACATACAATACAACTAAACACTTACTAACAATGTTTCATGGCATTCAAATCATCAAAAGTCCATTTTAAGAGCTATCAAACCCTAGCCAAGAATTACAAAATCAATAATCATGTTAGTGATGTTTTTCCAAATCAACCTACACACCAAATTGAAGCTAGTGATACTAGTAACACAATTAAAACATGAACTTTAACAATTTAACAACATTAACTCATCCAAAATCAAAGATTAAGCACACCCATTTCAATTGTTCTTACTAGTTACTCAAAACAACAAATCGAGCAAGTAAATCATATATTCATGCTAGACACGAGCCATAGACACTAACTAACACCATTTCAAATCAAAAACACGAATTTAGAGAAATTTAGAGTTTTAGAAATGTTACCCAAACGAGATGAAGTTGGTATCAAATTGTAGAGGATGAAGAGAGGATTCCAAATACGTAATTTGTGTTGATGTTGGCCTCCTAGATCGAATTTAGATGATGAATGATTGAATTGGATAAATGTGTGTGTGTTCTTGCTAGAGAGAAAGAGAGAGATGGAGATGATTGAATGGTGGTGATTGGGGTGGACTAGTTGACCTAGTCAACTAGTTTGCCCCGTGTCAATTTTAGTCCCTCGAGTTTAGAAGCGGGTGCGGGATTTTACCGAACGAATATTTTGAAAACGCTCGAGTAAACGAGTGATGTTATAATTAAGTAACGGAAATATTATGAACGTTAGTCAACGGAAACTACGAATTTAGATAACGGAAGATATTATCTAAAAAAAAAAGACGGTCGTTAAAATAATTTAACGGAAAAATGCGGGATGTTACACCATTTCCATTTCCATTCCTTTCACCCCAAATTTTCTTTCAAAAACCACAAAAATATTCACCTTCATCCATGTTCATCTCACCCCATCTCAAAATAAAAGGGAAAATAAAAGATTGATCGGAGAGAAGAAGAGAAAAACCATGAAAATTACGAGTTCCTTAGCAAAAATCCAAAAGAAACTGCTATCAAAGAAGAATCTCAAGGATGAAAGCAAACATGCTTATAGAAAAAATATAAAAATCCTCAAAAAGAAGTCAACGTCTCATTTTCAAGATTCTGAGAAAGGGAGCAGAATCTATAAAAAGAAGCTCCGAGAAAAGCAGTCAAGAAGAAATGCTCAAAAGAAACTCCGAAAGATTAACAAGACTACACGATCATGCATCAACCAAAAGAATAAAAAGAACTCCTGTCTATCCAAATAAACCTCCAACCCTTTCATTCCCTCACCCTTCCAAAGTTATTCACAAATTATCATATGATACAATTTCTACTTAACACTGAAAGGATTTAGGTCGTGATCAAGCCTATGATGAAGATTGCTGCATGACAGGCTGTTGGGCATTATATTTCAAATTTAGAACTTAGGAAACCCAATAAACTTAGTAAATTGAGTGACCCGAGTGAGGCAGCTATAGTCATGTAACCTTCTCTCATGCTTGCAGAACGGGTTCTTTAGTAGTAAAAGTCATTAGATTATGTTTCTATCCTTGCATTACAATAAGCAATAACACATGATCATGTAGAACGGAACACCCAAGAGTTTGAAAGTTTGAAAGATTTCTTGAGGACAAGCAATGCCTAAGTGTGGGATATTTGATATCGGCCAAAAAGTCACGTTTTTCCCCCGATATTCAGACCTAAAAGCACGAATTAATTAACATTTTCTAGAGAATTAAGCATTTATTTGTCTTGTTTGATAGATCAAATGATTATGAAGACGACGCAAAAAGAATAAACAAAAACGGGCACAAAACGAAGGATCTAGAGCGAAAACGGCGAAAACCTGGAAAACAACAACAAAATGGCCTGCCATAAAGGAGAAAAAAAGGCCTACCATTGTATGTGGACGGCTGGCCTAATTGAAAATGTCCTGCCATATTACACGGGCTGATTAAATGGGCCACTACCAATTTGGACGGCCCAACACCCAATTTTGTGGGCTAATTAAACGGGCCACCCCAAATTGGACGACCTACCAAGATTATGGACGAGCTGCCATGGACGGCAAGCCAGGCCTGATTCTAGCATAAATAAGCTCATTTGTGTCCATTTCAAAACACACTCCACTCACCACTCTTCAATTCACTCTCAAATTTAGTTAGTTTTCTAGTTTAGTTCGAGAATAGTCTTTCGAGGCCTTCTCACCTCCGAGCTTGAAATTAAGTACCCGGAGGCTAACGCTGAAGATTGTACTAAGAAGCTGTCTAGAGTCGGAGCTGTCACACATTTGTAAAGGTCCACGTCATTTGTATACGGTGAACACTTTTCTTAATTTAATGATATATTTGATTATCTTAAATTAATGTATGCATGTCTATCCGTTATAATTGCCATGTTTGTTAATATTTATCTGTAACTTATGCTGTTGTTATGCTGAAACCTTGACGGTTTAGAGGTCTAATTCATGGACCACCATTTCCAATTACCCACGTGGCTATAACCTAGTGTTAGGAACTGATCAATCCCAGGATACAGGGTAAGTAGTTATGTGTGCTTAACGTCACAATAGGGTTTAGTACCAATGTATAGATAAAGTAACTATCTATCAGAGAAGAGCTGCCCACCTTAATATTGTGATTAGGTTAGTACTATAGAAATCTTATGAATACTGGTCTAGTCAAAATCATGATTCGTGTCAGAAGCAGTGTTCTAGTGATGTTGTCTAATGATCCGGGGTTGAGTAATTGATTGCAAAGGAGAGAAGTCTAATCCAATTAGCAGTACCTTAGAATATCTAAGATTGCACATCTGTTAATGTTAAAGCATAGCTATAGTATTAAGTGGTAGATTCACATAGTAGTAATACCAACTAGGATTAAGAAAAGTTGGAAACTTTCTTAGGTATATCACTCTGTTCATGAACCTAGGACTCCGTCCAAGATAGGTCGCTTAAATCTTTTAGATTAGCATTGGGAGTAGGAAATGTTGTACCGACCAGAGTCTTCAAAGCCTAGTCTCTTAATTAAGGTCTAGTGCTCATTCTAGGAAGTAAAACTCTATAGGTAGTCTCCCTACATCCCCAAATATTACATTCAAACCTTTACTTTATCTGTCATCTATTTTTCTTGTAGTATATCTATCCATAGTTTATTAAAAACACCTTACTTGCTTTAGAGTCATCTTTAGACGTACTATGATCCCACGTTACTATCAAACATACAAAAATACGAACCTAGGTTATACTTATCCTTTACTTGTTATAGAAAAAAGCAAGTAGGTGGATTATAGCTAGGAAACCCCAGTTAAATATAAATAATAAAACCATTACTCCCTCTTGATAACTGATTCTGATATTTTGCGACCTAAAGACACCGCATAAATAAATCCGTTCGTTTTGGGCATATCATTGGTGTATACCATGTTGTCACGGGTCCTAAACTTATTAATGGAAACTAAAACCCCAAAATTTAAAGAAAACTAGTTTTGTCAAAGTAAGTGTCCCTTCTCGATTAAAGTCGAAAAGTGTGATTCTTTATTACCGACCGTTCAAGTGTTTAAGAGAGAACACCTTCGAATGATTTGAGTATACATAACAAAGCATGACTTTAAGCATGAGTACAACAAAAACATGATGGAAAATCCATTCATGACGCAATTCAAAATCAATATATCAAAGGACAATGATATACTGAAAAATTCAAGTATCTAAAGAAAATCAAAGTAAAAAATATTGGCGTATCATAGATGGAAAAGTCCTAAAGTTTGAAAGTATAAAGAATGTTGATTCATAATTTCCTCATAAAGAACTCAAATCATTCTTAGTGTGACTCTCTTGCATGGATTGAATTGTTTAATAACAATGTTCACATCGAACTATCAAGATTCTTGCTGTCTGCAATTTAGATTTATACCCGTTAAGGCTATAAGTTAGGAAGATACTTACATATATACTCTAAAATGCATATAAGTGAAAGTTTATCTTTCGATTTCGTTTCCATGACAACTTGAATATAAAGAAGTTAAGGGCCCTAAGATCATTTCGTGTGACGACTGGTCATTAAGTATGTTTACTCTAACTGTAGACCAATGCTCGCGGTAGGTTGTGCACCTATTCGGAATCCAATATATTCTGAGATCTGCCGAGCCAACTAGTTTGAAGATTGTCGAAACATTGGTAAAAGCCAAAGGCTGACAGGGATATTCGAAACGCTTTGAGAACCTTCCTATTTAATTTGAATGAAGTACACGAAAAGAGATAACAGAAAGTTACATTAATAAATTGGCAACCTAAAACAACGCGCAATCATAAGTGATGGAAGAATCAAGGATTAATGAACTAAGTATGATCTCAAAAATCATTGCTTCTATAATGTTCAAAAATTTAACGCCAACATGATTGTCGAAGCGTCTGACAAGAATCTGTTCATGTTTAATGAATATTGATATCAGTAGTTGCATGATAATAGACATAGACTGGATAATTAGGAAGGAATAATAAAAGTTGATTCAATATGTCAGTTTTGATCCATATTTAGATGACTAACCATTTTGCTGATAAAAAGAATGTGGATTTATGTTCAGATGTATGTATTTTTAGGATTTATGTTCTATAGTTCGCAATGATAATCATAAAACAACAAAAAGATTTTTCTTTTACATGTTCTTGCATTTCATATTAAAATATCTTATTTTGCATAATTTTAGTTGCATGATATTTTATTCAGAAAACTCATAGATTTTATAGTTTTGTTATTTTCTAATTATCCTCAGTAAGTGCAATGACATCTGAAATGCCATTGATGAACTCAGAATATGTCTGTTCACACAATCCATGTCTTAGAAGTTTGTGAAGCTGGCGATGTTTAAAAGAATGAGTGTTTAAGATATAGGGATTAGATATCATTAATATGAGTTTATACTTTAGGATATACATTTCGAGAACAAAAGTTCTTAGTGAAAGATATATGATTCGGTCAAATGTTGGGATTGCCTAAGTGTTAATGTTCATGTTTTGGTATATCTTGGAGGATTAGTTGATTTCTGACTCAAAGTTAAGTTGCTAGTTGGCTTTCAGTTTTAACAAATGAGTCAAAATTTTAAGTTTGTGAAAATTTCATGTGTTTATGGCTCACTCGTACGCTTGAGAGCTTAGCCATACGAGTGTATACATGGTTAATGTGAACCGTACGAATTGTCTGATTTTGAGTTAGTTTGTTAGACTTCTAGACCACACGCAGGAGTGATATGTGAGTCGCATGGTTGGAAACTTAAACATATGGATCTTATATGGTTGATAGCTTAACCTCACGGTTGAGTCTGAGACTATATATATGGGGAGGATGAACAATGTCATTATGTTTTTCCATCTAATCTCTCAGTTTCTCTTAAAAATCGATCGTTTCCATTTTGTTTTCCCACTGTAGGATCTATTTTGTATCCAAAGCCAACCACATCGCCATCAAATTGTTTCAAAGCTTTAAAATGTCTGAAGCTTCGATTTATGAGGATGAGATTCTCCAAAACAAACCAGAGAATCAAGGGGAGCAAGTTTTGAATCAACAAGTTGTTCCACCTGTCATACAGCCGAATGTTGCTGCTTCATCTGTTGTGCTAGAATGGGAAAACAGAACAATCAAGTTGTTCTTTAAAACATTGACTTGGACAAGGGAAAGAACTTTAAGGAGATTATCAAGTTTCTAAAGAGATCAAGGATCCACACAGCTATCTCAACACCATACACTGCATATTATAGTCACCAAGGGAAATATGGAAGAACGCAAGGCTAGATACCTCAGACTCTAAGGCAAACTTTATCAGTTGTGTTCAAGAGAAGGAGTTTGTGGTTTCAAAGTCTGTGATAGAAGAATTTTAGGTTTCAACAATGAGAACTGTTCATTGCTATCACTCAACAGATATAGATTTCACGGCTGTTTTAAAAGATGCGGTTATTCAGGAGAAATCATTGGGAACTCTGAGCTTGGAAAGACGTATCTTCCTACTCAATATCGATACTTGGCCCATGTATTGAATCACTGTCTAGGAGGAAGAAAAGCTGGTTTTGACAAGTTGAATGAAAAGAATCAAAGTGCGTTAGTTCTCAAGGCACCATAATATCTCGGGATATGTTTTTCATAACCTAAAAACAAATCATTTTAGTACGACTTAGAAGTATCTCATCTACGTGATATTTCTTCAATTGATCATCAACGATGTAGCCCCTGATTTTTCAAAGGTAGAATCTAATGTGATTCCACTTGAACAAATGAATGTTGTTACTTTCAAGATGATGATGATGCAAACTAGAAAGGATGAATACACACCTGATTTTGAAAAAGAGTTAGTATGTCATCTTGCAAAAGTTGATTATCGGTGTCCACCAGGGAATGATTGGAGGAATAAGGGTTCTGATTCAGACTATGAGGTAACTAACGATGAAGAAGAAGAAGAAGTAATGAAACATGACTAGGAACTTCGAAATCAACATGTTTAACTCACACAAAGGTGGAATTAGTGAATCAAACCATTCTAGTGAATATGTGAGCTTTTTGGGATTAATTAAGTCAAACCACAAACAAATCAATGATTGTGATTAGATTAACACCTAGAGCTGTTATTCACCTTGTTTAAAGGATTTGGGTTGAGAGAGAATCAGACTAGGGTTTACAAGATCTGAGCAGAGTGTGTGTGTAATGAGAGGCTTACCCTAAAATGAAGAAAATAACACTTAAATACTACCAGATGTTAAGTTAACCGCGCGAGTCAGGCTCACTCGTACGATTGGGAATGCTCAGCCGTATGGTTAATGCTCACTCGTGTCTGTTCACTTAAATTAGGTTAGTGACTCAGCTCAGCACACTCGTACGTATGAGCTTGTACGAGTGAGGCTTCACTCGTACGTCTGACTGAGTCTAGTACAGTCAAACTTCCATATCGCGTTCCTGCAGTACCTGTAACCACATATAAACACAGATAGGACAACAACGAGCGATCATGGTAACCTATAAACTAAAGTACCTGCAATGGACGTGGGTTAGATGTCTAGGGACTTACATAAAATGCATCAAAAACTCCCCCAAGGACCTAGAACATCTATTACAATAAGTAAACGTCCATAAAGCGTGCAAGTTCATAAGTACAAACAGTTTAGTAACGTTATTACAGTCCCAAATTCTCTCTCTCACACATAAACAAACATCAAAAACAAAAACACAAACTAGCAATACAACATCAGACATGATTCAGTTGGCATGAGCTTTGTTCGAGCTTTAATCATCACTTTCCTTGTTGAGGTAGGCATGATAGACATCAATCACACGCTGATATCTCATAACTTCCTCCTTCCTATCTTCTCTGAACGTAATGTGATGACGGTGAAGTGTCTCCATATCAAATCTCGATAAGTTCCTCAGCCACATAGGATCCAAGATCCTCACATTGTCAAATTGTACGCTACCATCATCTTTCTCAATTACAGTCAGAATCACTGCTTCCTCCGACAACTCATCATAGAACCACCATATGAAGTTCTTACAAATATCCTTGGGTAATGGAATCAAGGGAGATTGTTTCATGTACTTAGCTGGATGGAACTTAACAACACGAACAGGTCCTCTTTTAGAATTTAGCTTTGTCGGGTGCATGGAAAACCTGGTGTCTGTTGACTTGAAGATATCCCACTTTCCTGTTTTATACTCAGTTCTTAGCTTTCTTTGAAACCATCTGGAAAGATCACTATCATCAGCGTTCAACATCTTCAGCTTCACAAGTTGCATAATCTCGAAGTACGGTAGAGTTTTGAAGTGACTTGGATGCGCCATATAATCAACTCCACCTTCTCTCTTGATCGCAAAACAATCGATCTCCTTGAAATAGTCCCAACTTAAAATCTTACCCTTGGAGTACTTCTTGGTTCTCTTCCCTTTCTCATAGAAACTAACAAACTTCGGCTCAAGTTCTGGCTTATTCAACTGATCAGGGTTAACAATGTTCTGTCTCCACCAACTCTGACGACTCTACTCTTCCTCAACATTTCTAGTCACTTTAACCCTATCACGTTCAAACCAATTCTTAATTTCATCCCATCCCTCGGCCTTGGCTTGCTCGACTCGGAGTTTCTTTTTCTTTAACTCAAACTCTTTTCTCTCTTTCTCAACGAGCAGTTTCTCATGTCAGATTTTCCTATTTCCTTCCATCAACACATCAACTTCCTTAACTTCCTTCTTGTATAACTTCCTCTCCTTTTCTAACTCAATTAAATTCTTTTGTTTCACCACACTACTCAAATTAAAGAAGTTACTTAATGTATTGAGTGATGGATTTGAGTATGGTTCAAGCGATGGCACAACAATCTCAACTTCTTCTTTTTCTTCATCCTCAGATTCTGTCTCAAGCTCATCTTCTGACTCAATAATCACATTTCCTTTCACACTGGCTTCACCAACAGAATCTTGACACTTTTCATCTTCAAAAACATTATCAACATCACTTAAATCGATATTTTGGAATGATTCAGGCGGGACCTCAGCAACTGGATGTAACAACCCAACCCGTATTAAAATCGGCCCACAAAATTTTTCCTTTTAATACGCGTTAAATAAAACCTTAGGTCCCAATTGTGTTTCCATAAACATCTTTAATACAATAATAAGTTTAATAACTTTAAAACATTTAATACATTAGTTAATTGTCCAAACGGACATACACGACCCGACTAGTTTAGTTTCCAACAAAACCGAGCATGGTGATTTGGGACTACGCTACCCAAATCCTAATCGAGTACAAAAGCAAGATCTCCTAAGCCACCTAGCCAAGATCTCTAGTTCCCAAGCTTACCCGAGCCGCCAAGCATGCAACCTATAAAAATGTAAACAACGAGAGGGTAAGCTAACGCTTAGTGAATATTAACATACTATATACATATATATGCATAAAATGGACACACCACACAAATAATCAAATACCGCACACCAGAGCATCCAAGCATAAATGCAAGCTAGTCTAAGCATACCGTACGATCACTAAGCAACGAGCTAAAGATACAACAACAAACATAAGTTCACCAACGAGGATGTGAACAACGCCAAATAGCTACACCCGGAGGGTTAGCTACATCACGACAATACAACAATATACATATATAACAATATATAAACGAATAAGGTTAACCCCTTAACCCATTAACGAATACCAGACACCACAATGAAGATTGGCCAAACAACCCGAGCCTTAGTGAATTCGCACAACCAGATATTCACTTCTTCACCAATTCAACAACCGAGGTTGGCCGAACTACCCGAGCCTTAGTGAAATAACACAACCTGAGATTCACTACCTCGTCAATAAGATGACCGAACAACCCGAGTCATCATGAATCCGCACTACCCGAGATTCACTTCACAACATCAAATCCCACATCATCGGGTTATCCAAAATGCAACACAATACTAACCCTTCACCATTGGGGTTATAACATCCACATCACAACCACGTGTGATAACGTACACACAACACGTGTACCTCGCCAAAGGTGGTCAACCAAAACACACAACCGTGCCAATTGGACTCATACAAAAGTCCATCAAATCCACCTATATGTGAAGTGAGCTCTATAGCCGAGAATCACTTCACCCGACCCGCACCCATCCTACACATACATATGCACATAGGATATTGTAACATCCCGTTTTTCTTCATACATGTTCGAGGTACGTAATTGATCTTTAGAATGTTCATACTTGGTTGTATAATTGTATAAATATGATTTTACGAAGCGTGTATGAAGGGAACCAAGCATGTACGTGTTGCTTGTTCGAATGTTGAAGAAAACTGGACATTGTTTGAGTTACAAGGTGTGTACGTACCTTTTCGATGCCAAATAAAGTTTGAGTTGATGTTTAAATACCTTACCATTAGAAAGGAAATCTTATTACATTTTCAACGATATTTTATTCGTCGAAAACGGAGTTACGGTTTGAAAGTTACGACCAAAAAAGTGTCAGAAAAATGCGAAAAAGGGCCCAGGCGCAAATTGTGGCTGGTGGGCGCAATTTGCGGCTGGCGGGGGTTCTTCAGCTCCCAAATGGGCATATTCTTGCGGCCACTTTTGTGGCTGGCCGTAATTTGCGGCTAGTAGGCGCAAATTGCGACTGGAAACGCATTTTTGGTGATTTTCTTGATATTTTGAGTTTTAATGAAGGGTATTTGTGTCTTTTCACTTTGAGGACGGTTTGAGATCATCAAAACTGATCCAAGGCTCTTTCAAGCCTCATTTTCACCCATACAAAACACTCTCATCTTATTTTAGAGAGAGTAGGTGACTTCTAGAGAGAGAATTGGAGATTTGGAGAAGAAGAAGTGTGATTCGGGTCGGGTCTCAAGAGTTAAAGTTGTTCATCTCGTTCTTGGCTGCGTTTTGGTTGTAGTGGTAAGTTCTAACTCCGAATTTCATTGTTTGATTTGATATTCAAAGTTAGGGTTTGAACTTGGTTTGTTGAGAAACCCATTTAAACTCATGAAGTGAGTTTAGTGTTGCTAGTAATCGGGTTTTATAGTGTCATTGGTAAATTTTAGGTTGATTGACGTTTTGGCCACGATTAGGGTTTGGTTTTGGGTGCAATCACTTAGTTTAGTGATTTTGGAAGCGTTGGAACCCTTTTGGGTGTATTTGAGTTGACTAATTTTGAAATGGGTCAAAATTAGGGTTTATGTGTCAAAATAGGTTTTGAGTCAAGTTTTGGTGAATTAAGTATGTAAATACTCGTTTTAGGTGTTATTTGGTGTTTTGGTAATATAATCACTAGTCGTTAGTGATTTTGGGCGTTTTTGAGACTTAGGTCAAAATGGGTCGACTTTGATTGGGTCGAATTTGGTAATGACACTAAATTAGATTAAATGGATGTTAAACACTTTTGTTAAGTGTTAAATGGCATTTTTGAATGAAAGTAAACGTGAGAAATGATTTCGGGTTAAAATTGGTATTTTAACCATAAAATCAAACTTGGTCAACCATGAAACGGGTTTTTGTGTAATATACGAGATAGTATGCCTTTAAAGGCTAAAGTTGTTGTATTTTGGTATTTCAGAAATGCGGAAACTAGTCTCGTTAGTTTGGACCTTCTGGTGTCATTAAATGTATAAAAGGTGTACCTTGCACTTTAGGTGTCTAAATGGGCGGATTGTGGAGGTAGGTATAAACCCTTGGTTAAGGGCGTTTGCGTCAAATTCTCTTGAAGGGAATGTGTGTTGATTGTGTGAATACCTATATGTATATTATAGGTAAAAGCTTGCTCGGTTGCGTTTGGTGGCGACTTTACATACATGACTTGTGCATGCATCTCGAGGTGAGTGGGATAAGTATACATGTACGTATATGATGTGTTTATTTGTATGAATGGATATATGTTGTCCAAGTTAGCAATATATGTGTTGTACGCTAACGGATTTATGAATGGATATGTGTTGTCCAAGTTAGCAATATATGTGTTGTACGCTAACGGATTTATGAATGGATATGTGTTGTCCAAGTTAGTGTTATATGTGTTGTACGCTAACGTTTTACGAATGGATATGTGTTGTCCAATTTAGTGATATATGTGTTGTACACTAACGATTTTATGAGCAGATATGTGTTGTCCAAGGGTTAGTGATATATGTGTTGTACACTAACGGTTGTTATGAACACCGATGGGAAATTCGAGTTCCATTCCTTTTTACGATTGGTTAACCATGATTGTGTGAATTTTGTATTAGTATATTTTATATTGAACTATATGCTATTGGTGTTACTAGCTTATTGTGAATTGCGAATATTGGTTTATGCATGATGTTTGCATAGTTGTTGAATTGCTAGCTTGTATGCGGTATTGTGTAAGTGATTGCAAGTAAATAGATTATATACGTATATGTATAATTATTGCATTCACTAAGCGTTAAGCTTACCCCTCTCATTGTTTACCTTTTTACAGGTATTGTGTATGTGAAGTTAGCTATTCGTTAGACTAGATGCGTAGGAGCGCCTGGGATCGATGGGGTAGCTTTTGGAGTTTTGGACGCGGATTGGGGATTTGGTAGTCCCCGGGATTATGCTCTTGGTATTGGGTTGGGTTATTGTGTATTAACCCGTATTTCTTGTGATCGGGTCATTATTACAATTGATTTTGTAAAGTGTAATTTGTGTACCAAGGGTCATGATAGATTGTTAAACGTATAAATACGATGTTATGTTTTGATTAAAACAGAGTTGAAAATATATTGTATTAATGGGACCATAAAAAAAAAGTGTACTCCGTTTTTGGTTAAACGGATTGGGGTTGTTTCAAGTGGTATCAGAGCATAGTCTAAGTGAATTAGGTGACCTTGGGATAGGTGCCTAGTCTTTGACTTTTAACGGATGTGCGTTATTTGCGGGACTTGTAGGAATACGGGTCGGATTGAGATTTGTTAGTGCCTTAGAGTAGGTGATTAACTAGGACTTGTGTTTGTCCAAAGTGTGATTATGTGGGGCCTTATTTTGCGTGTAAATTAGTGCCTTAGATAGCTAGTGCCTAATGTAAGTAAGCGAACTTGGACGTTGTTTTAGTGATAGTCACCTAGGTTGTAGGTTGACTTGTTGTTGTGGTGTACTGGTGTACATTTATTATTATATTGTATATTGGTGTATATATATAGGTATCTATTTGATGCGGTGTACTAGGGACGAATCTATTGGAGAGATTCGGATACTTGACGGCTAAGTGATCAAGTTCGCGGTAAGGACTATGGTCATTTGGGTACTAGGAGTTATCGTGTGTTATTTTGTGTGAATGTCGCGTTAGTCCGGGTAAAGTACTTTGTGTGACCATGTGAAAATGGTAAGGTACGCAATTGTAATAGTGACTGATCACCATTATTACAACCGTGTATCTTGACACCAAGCATGACATGACAAGTATCGAGCGGAGGAAACGTGGCATGGTTGGGGTAGAATCGGGACAAATTAGGAATCTTTTATTGGTTCCTACGATATAGTGGTCTCGGGTGATGTGCTTGTTGTCACATCATGTTCTTTGTGAGTCGGGAAGTGTTACGGTGGACTCGGTTAGTTATGGTGAGTGAGCAAACTCACGAGTTTAGTGCGTGCTTAGTCACCCTAGGTAGCGGGTGCATTGTTGAGATTGTGATTGGTTGTAGTTACCCATCATAACTTGGATGACCGATTAATGTGAGCGTGTGTGCGTCGAGGACTTGAATTCTGTAATTTGATGTAATAAGTCTAATGATTGTAGATTTGGGTTACACTTGGTAGAGTGTGTGGTTAGAGAATCATGTAAGGATTCTAGTTGTAGGTCGCCTTGAAATTGGCGAATCGAGGAGTCTTCGGGTCATTAAACTCATGTGAATAGGACCCATATGACAATGGTTTTGTTAGTGTATTGTGAATTAATGGGGTAACATTCCTAATGGAATATCCCTTGTAGTGGTGGTTTTTATCGAGGTGTGGAAGGATGTAAGACTTGGTGTTTCCAAGTATCCCCTTAGTGTTGGATGAAAGGTTTCGTTAGGCTATGTCGTTTTGGCCTTGTGGAAATTATGAGTAGCGTGTGTAACTTTTGATGAGACAATAACCCGTAAGGTTTGTCGGGTAGGTATGACTTCGGGTCATTATTTTTGAGAGATGGGTGACATTCGGGTGTATGTAACCTAAAGATCGAGTTTCTAAATCTTGGTAGATTGTGGTGGGAATGTACATGACACTGTGTCAGGTGCCCCCTTATACCTGCTAGTGTGATGTTCAACTCCGGTGATGGTGTGATCACTTTGTGCTTAGGGTGCCGTGAGATACCCTTGGAAGCATCGGAGATTGTAATAGTGATCAACGGGTGATAGTAATTCGACGGTTCCGAAAGTCGAAGTTTAAGAGCACTGTGGTAAATACTTCTTATGAAGTGACGGATGAGTGAATCTTGTTGCTCTTAAGTGATAGATAGGTAAAGATGACCGGTGAGCCCATGATAGACTTAATGGTCGGTTAGATCAAAGGTTATGATGAAGTGTCAATATTGCGGTTGAAAGAATTATTGTGTCGGATTGGCCACTCTTCCCCATGAGAGTGAGCAATTGTTGATAAAGGTTCATTGCGTGGAAGATCGGGTGATCTCGACTGAGATGCACGACTGATTAAGCGGAGTGGCATACGCCTATGCTTAGAGGTGTATGTAGGACTTTGGTGAAGTTCGCTTTGCGAACGATTAAGGCAGTTGATTGTGATTTGTGGTATGAAGGTGCGATGTTGTCGCGTGTACGACATTTCAAGTGAATGTGTATGCTGGCTCTGAGGGCCTAAAGTGAATTAGATGTGTATGGTGTTTATGACCAACGATGGGGATGGTCATGTGTGGCATGGAATGACAATTCCGCAGGATGTTATCATTTTGGCGGTGAGAATGTGGAGATGAATCCTAAGTGGGGGAGTTTTTACTGATGCCCGAGGAAGATCCGATGGTGTATTGTATACCAAAGTATCGGAGTGTACCATGCTAGGCCTCAATAGGGATTCAGAGTTCCTAACGAGGAAGAGTGACGGGTTGTCGATGTTGACTCGAGATCGTGCATTACGATTACAATTCTGGAATGTTATGTGTGGAGTTTTGATGACGGGATCAAATGAAGTTTAAGTCTTCCTATGTAAGGTGGTCGTGTAGTACCAATGTGCGGTATGAGACCAAATGTGAAATTTGAGATCCCGGAGTGAGAGAATGTAACTGTCATTGCGGGTGCTTTCGTGATGTAAATTTCGGTTGGTGTGAAACCCGGATAGTACTGTTGAGTAGGTACGGGTTAGAATTTGTGATGGATACTGTACTTTCCCTATCGGGAAACGTGTTTGTGGAAATCTTCAGTGGATTATTCCACTTTGTGGATGATTGTGAGGCGGGGAGCGCCGGTTCTGAGTGTCTCACGTCGAGACACACGGATGTTGTTGTTTGCAAGGGTGTGTACCCTAGTGATGTGACCCGTTAGTTTATTTAAATGTCGAGGCCATCCTTAACGGACGGTTTAGGAAGGAGGATTCACCCTGTATAGGTGAATATATTTGTGGGTAGTGTGGAAAATCGCGAATTGTTATAATGATAATTCGCTGTTGACGAGATTCTAGTACACGAATAGTTTCCATGCTATTAATAGGAAGCCGTAGTGAATGATGTGTTGTAGGGTTTAAGGGAGAAACCCTGTGTCGAGTGTTGATGTTTTGCCTAGTTCGTGGTGTATTATTGTCATCCTGGATTAATCCATAGACTGGTGGTCGTGTGCGGATCGATCAATGGAAAAGTTTGTGTTCCCAAGAGTGATTATTTTGGTGATACCGAAATTTCTTCGTTGAAGGAATAATCCGGTTGCGGAGATGAGGGAAGTTGTTTCTTGAAATAGAGAATATACTTGATTGGCCGGTTGAGTGGTGCGTTATGGACTGTTAAAGTACATAGTTTTAATGGGTCAGTTTGAACGTTGAACGTGTGAAATATCGCTTGTTGCGGTAATGCACGCTAGTGATTATTAGCGTGTGGTGAAAACTTCGGATTAATGGAAATTGTTATTGGAATTGTTGCAGATATCGAGTTTGGATGTGTGTCGGAGGACTATAGAGTGTGGGTTCGGATTGGTTAAGTGACTAGGATCACGAGGACGTGATCGAAATAAGTGGGGGAGAGTTGTAACATCCCGTTTTTCTTCATACATGTCCGAGGTACGTAATTGATCTTTAGAATGTTCATACTTGGTTGTATAATTGTATGAATATGATTGTACGAAGCGTGTATGAAGGGTACCAAGCATGTACGTGTTGCTTGTTCGAATGTCAAAGAAAACTGGACATTGTTTGAGTTACAAGGTGTGTACGTACCTTTTCGACCCTAAATAAAGTTTGAGTTGATATTTCAAAACCTTACCATTAGAAAGGAAATCTTATTACGTTTTCAACGATATTTGATTCGTCGAAAACGGAGTTACGGTTTGAAAGTTACGACGAAAACAAGTGTCATAAAAATACGAAAACGGCCCAGGCGCAAATTACGGCTGGTGGGCGCAATTTGCGGCTGGCGGGGGTTCTTCAGCTCCCAAATGGGCGTATTCTTGTGGCCACTTTTGCGGCTGGCCGTAATTTGCGGCCAGTAGGCGCAAATTGCGGCTGGAAACGCATTTTTGGTGATTTTCTTGATATTTTGAGTTTTAATGAAGGGTATTTGTGTCTTTTCACTTTGGGGTCGGTTTGGGATCATCAAAACTGATCCAAGGCTCTTTCAAGCCTCATTTTCACCAATACAAAACACTCTCATCTTATTTTAGAGAGAGAGGGTGACTTCTAGAGAGAACTGGAGATTTGGAGAAGAAGAAGTGTGATTCGGGTCGGGTCTCAAGAGTTAAAGTTGTTCATCTCGTTCTTGGCTACGTTTTGGTTGTAGTGGTAAGTTCTAACTCCGAATTTCATTGTTTGATTTGATATTCAAAGTTAGGGTTTGAACTTGGTTTGTTGAGAAACCCATTTAAACTCATGAAGTGAGTTTAGTGTTGCTAGTAATCGGGTTTTATAGTGTCGTTGGTAAATTTTGAGTTGATTGACATTTTGGCCACGATTAGGCTTTGGTTTTGGGTGTAATCACTTAGTTTAGTGATTTTGGAAGCGTTGGAACCCTTTTGGGTGTATTTGAGTTGACTAATTTTGAAATGGGTTAAAATTAGGGTTTATGTGTAAAAATGGGTTTTGAGTCAAGTTTTGGTGAATTAAGTATGTAAATACTCGTTTTAGGTGTTATTTGGTGTTTTGGTAATATAATCACTAGTCGTTAGTGATTTTGGGCGTTTTTGAGACTTAGGTCAAAATGGGTCGACTTTGATTGGGTCGAATTTGGTAATGACAGTAAATTGGATTAAATAGATGTTAAACACTTTTGTTAAGTGTTAAATGGCATTTTTGAATGAAAGTAAATGTGAGAAATGATTTCGGGTTAAAATTGGTATTTTAACCATAAAGTCAAACTTGGTCAACCATGAAACGGGTTTTTGTGTAATATACGAGATAGTATGCGTTTAAAGGCTAAAGTTTTTGTATTTTGGTATTTCGGAAACGTGGAAACTAGTCTCGTTAGTTTGGACCTTCGGGTGTCATTAAATGTATAAAAGGTGTACCTTGCACTTTAGGTGTCTAAATGGGCGGATTGTGGAGATAGGTATAAACCCTTGGTTAAGGGCGTTTGCGTCAAATTCTCTTGAAGGGAATGTGTGTTGATTGTGTGAATACCTATATGTATATTATAGGTAAAAGCTTGCTCGGTTGCGTTTGGTGGCGACTTTACATACATGACTTGTGCATGCATCTCGAGGTGAGTGGGATAAGTATACGTGTACGTATATGATTTGTTTATTTGTATGAATGGATATGTGTTGTCCAAGTTAGCAATATATGTGTTGTACGCTAACGGATTTATGAATGGATATGTGTTGTTCAAGTTAGCAATATATGTGTTGTACGCTAACGGATTTATGAATGGATATGTGTTGTCCAAGTTAGTGTTATATGTGTTGTACGCTAACGTTTTACGAATGGATATGTGTTGTCCAATTTAGTGATATATGTGTTGTACACTAACGATTTTATGAGTGGATATGTGTTGTCCAAGGGTTAGTGATATATGTGTTGTACACTAACGATTGTTATGAACACCGATGGGAAATTCGAGTACCATTCCTTTTTACGATTGGTTAACCATTATTGTGTGAATTTTGTATTAGCATATTTAATATTGAACTATACGCTATTGGTGTTACTAGCTTATTGTGAATTGCGGATATTGGTTTATGCATGATGTTTGCATAGTTGTTGAATTGCTAGCTTGTATGCGGTATTGTGTAAGTGATTGCAAGTAAATAGATTATATATGTATATGTATAATTATTGCATTCACTAAGCGTTAAGTTTACCCCTCTCGTTGTTTACCTTTTTACAGGTATTGTGTATGTGAAGTTAGCTATTCGTTAGACTAGACGTGTAGGAGCGCCTGGGCTCGATGGGGTAGCTTTTGGAGTTTTGGACGCGGATTGGGGATTTGGTAGTCCCCGGGATTATGCTCTTGGTATTGGGTTGAGTTATTGTGTATTAACCCGTATTTCTTGTGATCGTGTCATTATTACAAATGATTTTGTAAAGTGTAATTTGTGTACCAAGGGTCATGATAGATTGTTAAACGTATAAGTACGATGTTATGTTTTGATTAAAACATAGTTGAAAATGTAATGTATTAATGGGACCATAATAAAAAAAAAAAATGTACTCCATTTTTGGTTAAACAGATTGGGGTTGTTTCAGATATTAACACTCACCTTGTTGAATTGAAGAAATGCTTCCAAGTAATCCGCAACTCGTCAATGGAAAGTACCTAATCCATTATCACAAATTCAGTCAACACACTTAGATTGGATCTACAAACCAACACAATTCGACACTTAGTGCAATTTTGACCCAAATCCACTTCCAAGGACAAACCGCGCCCAAACTACCCAATAATCACTAACACAAGTGATAATGGTCCTAATAGGTCAATTAAACCCGAACACAAGTGTTAAACACTTATCGTTCTCAAAATCGCCCATAAACCCTAATTTTGACCCATAAGGTCAAAATCTCACCATTTGCAAGTTTTGACACCAAAACATGTTTTTCTCGGTTTTATACTTCAACTTAATCCATTTTAATTTACAAACCTCATCGAATCGACATTCGGGTCATAATCCTCAACAAACCCTAATTTTGACTCTAGTCAAAATTAGTCAACCACGAAAACCCTAAAACTCTCCAAAACACCAATAATCACTAATGCTAGTAATTGTACACTATTTACAAGTCTTAAACATGGTTAAATCATTAACCAATCCAAAACCTGCCTTTAACAACAATAAACCCGAATATTGGTGTTAATCTCCAATTAACAACTAAATGGGTTTCACCTATGAATCATACAATCAAAAGCCCCAAATTCGAATGATGAACACGAAAAAGAAATTCGGAGTTAGAGCTTACCACTAGTATCACCGTGTAGCCAAGAACGAGGAGAAAAAACTTGTCAACTACGCCAAAGATCAAATCCCGTTTCTTCCTTTCCAAAAATCCGTTTGAATCCAATTGGGTGTTTGAGTTTTTGAGAGGAAAATGAAATGAAAAGGGAAAAGAAATTAGGAAATGAAAGGAGTGGATGAGATTTAAGATCTCAATCTGGTTCAAACGCGAAAAGACCAAAATGCCCTTCACTTTACCTAAATTTTGCAAAAACAGGAACCAGTTCACCCACATTCCCGTGCCGCGGCCTTAAATGTCGCGCCACGACATTTGCCTAGGTCTGGGATCATTTTTTGTTGGGCTTCTGATCTGATTTCCAGTTAATTACCGCGCCACGGTCTCATTTATCGCGCCGCGACACACAGCGTGATCTGAGTCATTTTCTTGCATACAAGACCTCAACACCCGAACATGTCCCGAACCCTTCATACGCCTATCGTACATACACGATACACCTATAAATCATATACGGGGAAAACGGGGTGTTACAACTCTCCCCCACTCAGATTCGATCACGTCCTCATGATCCTCGTCACTTAACCAAACGGACCACACTTCACGGTCCTCAAACATAAGTCCCAACCGACTTTACTAAGCGATTCTTCCCAATGAATTGCCTTCGACAACTAAATCGTCACCCGCGATTTATCAATTCCACAATCCGAGCACTAAAACTTGCTCAATCCCTCACATCCGGAAATTCAACCAATCTCGTACCAAGATATCGATCCCTTAGCGGACCCTTACCGAGTACAACGCCTATCAAACCTCAACGTCTCCTTGCGGCATTCGCCGCCAACTCGGGACAATCCAGCTTGCGATGCCCCTCCTTATGACAATAGTAGTGCATCCCGTCATCACTTCTCGGCATTGTGCACTCCCACAACTTGTGGCCCCTAACACCACAATTGAAACATCTAGGTGCACGAGAATCCACCGTGCCTTTTCCCACATTACCCGTACTCGCACTTGCACCATTATTTTTCTTACCCGGGGCACCGTACGAATCAACCCTCCTCTTACTTGAAGGTTCACACATCTTTAATCGCGTATACGACTCGAAACCTCTAGCCAAGTTGAATAATTCAGCAAACGATTTCGCTTGACCCCGACTAATTTTACTTTTCAAGTCATCATTCATGGTCCGATAGAAATCCCCCATTAACAAACGATCATTTCCCAAATACTCCGGGCAAAAACGAGCCTTCGCCATAAAGGTCGTCTTGAGAGTATTCAAATCCATAGATCCTTGTCGCAAATTTTGCAACTCATTACGCAATTCCTACAAATCGGCCAAAGTCCGGAACTCCTCGAAGAATTCCTCCTTAAACTCGTTACACGATAAGGCCATAAACGTTTCGCCACCGACAAGATCGATCTTACCATCCAACCAATCCCTTGCCCTGTCCCGTAAGCGAGTCTCGTCTTTTTCTCGGGAGGGCAATCAATAGTACGAAAACACCCTTCGACATCCGAAATCCATGTTGTGCTCACCAAAGGATCCGGTTTCCCATCGTACATCGGAGGTTTAGTCCTCATGAAGCCCTTAAGACAACGCTCCATTTCACTACTACCCCGAAATTCGGAATACCTCCTATCCATTATTTCTTCCATCGCACTCATTTGCTCCGCAACGGTGGCCGCAACTCTAGTATTAAACTCTTCGTCATTCGTCTCGATCTCATTTCGCGTCGCCATTCTAAAGAATGCAAAACGATTAGTCCACGAACTTATAAAAACACACGCAAAACACCACCCCATCTTGCTAAACACTCGTCGTACATCACTTGTTAGACATGATTTGCACCCGTAATAAGGTTTGCAAGTCCTTATTACGCACACACGCCGTATCGACTTGTTAGTACAATGAAAGCCTCGCTCGATGATAATAACCAACGCAACCAAAATCCCTACATGATATAAACGTATGCAAGGAATAACATCACAACACAATCTAAAATCCTAGTTAGTTCATCTACACGCTAAGGCACTAACCAAGTCCCCGTCCGACCCGTTCACCTACAAATCCCGCAGCAAATAAGCACACACAAAAGTCTAAGTCTAGGCACCTATCTCAAGTTGCCTAAATCCCTTAGACCATGCTCTCATACCACTTGTAACAACCCAACCCGTATTAAAACCGGCCCACAAAATTTTTCCTTTTAATACGCGTTAGATAACACCTTAGGTCCCAATTGTGTTTCCATAAACATCTTTAATACAATAATAAGTTTAATAACTTTAAAACATTTAATACATTAGTTAATTTTCCAAACGGACATACACGACCCGACTAGTTTAGTTTCCAACAAAATCGAGCATGGTGATTTGGGACTACGCAACCCAAATCCTAATCGAGTACAAAAGCAAGATCTCCTAAGCAACCTAGCCAAGATCTCTAGTTCCCAACCTTACCCGAGCCGCCAAGCATGCAACCTATAAAAATGTAAACAACGAGAGGGTAATCTAATGCTTAGTGAATATTAACATACTACATACATATATATGCATAAAATGGACACGCCACACAAATAATCAAATACCCACACCGGAGCATCCAAGCATAAAGGCAAGCTAGTCTAAGCATACCGTACGATCACTAAGCAACGAGCTAAAGATACAACAACAAACATAAGTTCACCAACGAGGATGTGAACAACGCCAAATAGCTACACCCGGAGGGTTAGCTACATCACTACAACACAACAATATACATATATAACAATATATAAACGAATAAGGTTAACCCCTTAACCCATTACCGAATACCAGACACCACAATGAAGATTGGCCGAACAACCCGAGCCTTAGTGAATTCGCACAACCCGATATTCACTTCTTCACCAATTCAACAACCGATGTTGGCCGAACTACCCGAGCCTTAGTGAAATCGCACAACCCGAAATTCACTACCTCGTTAATAAGATGACCGAACAACCCGAGTCATCATGAATCTGCACTACCCAAGATTCACTTCACAACATCAAAACCCACATCATCGGGTTATCCAAAACACAACACAATACTAACCCTTCGCCATGGGGGTTATAAGATCCACATCACAACCACGTGTGATAACGTACACACAACACATGTACCTCGCCAAAGGTGGTCAACCAAAATGCACAACCGTTCCAATTGGACTCATACAAAAGTCCATCAAATCCACCTATATGTGAAGTGAGCTCTATAGCCGAGAATCACTTCACCTGACCCGCACCCATCCTACACATACATATGCACATAGGATATTAACACTCACCTTATTGCCTTGAAGAAATGCTTCCAAGTAATCCGCAACTCGTCAATGGAAAGTACCTAATCCATTATCACAAATTCAATCAACACACTTAGATTGGATCTACAAACCAACCCAATTCGACACTTAGTGCAATTTCGACCCAAATGCACTTCCAAGGACAAACCGCGCCCAAACTTCTCAATAATCACTAACACAAGTGATAATGGTCCTAATATGTCAATTAAACCCGAAAACAAATGTTAAACACTTATCGTTCTCAAAATCGCCCATAAACCCTAATTTTGACCCATAAGGTCAAAATCTCACCATTTACAAGTTTTGACACCAAAACATGTTTAACTCGGTTTTATACTTCAACTTAATCCATTTTAAGTTTAAAAACCTCATCGAATCGACATTCGGGTCATAATCCTCAACAAACCCTAATTTTGACTCTAGTCAAAATTAGTCAACCACGAAAACCCTAAAAGTCTCCAAAACACCAATAATCACTAATGCTAGTGATTGTACACCATTTACAAGTCTTAAACATGGTTAAATCATTAACCAACCCAAAACCCGCCTTTAACAACAATAAACCCGAATATTGGTGTTAATCTCCAATTAACAACTAAATGGGTTTCACCTATGAATCATACAATCACAAGCCCCAAATTCGAATGATGAACACGAAAATGAAATTCGGAGTTAGAGCTTACCAATAGTATCACCGTGTAGCCAAGAACGAGGAGAAAAAACTTGTCAACTACGCCAAAGATCAAATCCCGTTTCTTCCTTTCCAAAAATCCGTTTGAATCCAATTGGGTGTTTGAGTTTTTGAGAGGAAAATGAAATGAAAAGGGAAAAGAAATTAGGAAATAAAAGGAGTGGATGAGATTTAAGATCTCAATCTGGTTCAAACGCAAAAAGACCAAAATGCCCCTCACTTTACCTAAATTTTGCGAAAACAGGAACCAGTTAGCACACATTGCCGCGCCGCGGCCTTAAATGTCGCGCCGCGACATTTGCCTAGGTCTGGGATCATTTTTTGTTGGGGTTCTGATCTGATTTCCAGTTAATTGCCGCGCTGCGGCCTCATTTGTCGCGCCGCGACACACAACGTGATCTGAGTCATTTTCTTGCATACAAGACCTCAACACCCGAACATGTCCCGAACCCTTCATACGCCTATCGTACATACACAATACACCTATAAATCATATACGGGGAAAACGGGGTGTTACAACTCTCCGCTACTTAGATTCGATCACGTCCTCGTGATCCTCGTCACTTAACCAAACGGACCACACATCACGGTCCTCAAACATAAGTCTCAACCGACTTTCCTAAGCAATTCTTCCCAATGAATTGCCTTCGACAACTAAATCGTCACCCGCGATTTATCAATTCCAAAATCCGAGCACTAAAACTTGCTCAATCCCTCAAATTGGGAAATTCAACCAATCTCGTACCAAGATATCGATCCCTTAGCGGACCCTTATCGAGTACAACGCTAAAAGCAACCAGTCTAAACCTAAGGTCAACAACCCGAAACGATGAAGACCGAACCAAACGAATCCTTACGGATAACACCAATCACTAAACATCCCTTGTAGTGCGCAATACGACCAATACGCAACTACCGTACAACATCACAAGCAACGGCTAAAACCGTTAGCACCCAAAACGACCATGGCAACGCTAACCCAAGGTGTACAAAATCGACTATTATTACACCCGTAACAACACGTGAGTGAAGGACGGCTATCGCACCACTAATCATACAACATGGTCCTCACGACCCCACCATCGTCGTATAAAACAGCCGATAGATCACACCACAAGGTCCTTACGACCCGACCATTGGTGTATAAAACAACCAATAGATCACAAGACATGGTCCTTACGACCCCACCATTGGTGTATAAAACAACCAATAGATCACAATACAACATGGCCTAAACAACCCGAGCCAAAACACATATGGAGGATGGTTGAAACAACCCGAACCTTAGTGAATTCGCACAACCCGAAATTCACCAACCCAATCCATATTTCCCACAACAAAATGACCGCACAACCCGAGTCATTGTGAGTACGCGCAAACCGATACTCACTACCACCACATAATATAACCGAGGATGGCCGTACAACCCGAGCCTTAGTGAATCCGAACTACCCGACATTCACTACCTCAAACTATGAGTCCAACCAACAGGGACAATCGTACTACCCGAAATATTATGAATACAAACAACCTGTTATTCACGTCCCACAACACAAGTGAAGAATGGTACTCTCATTTCCCACCGGTACTCGCATTTCCCGATAATGTTATGCCATGCTGACGTAACACTACTCCCTTGATGAAGTCAGCAGACCCCGAAGGTCATGCTCCACCAATCTCAACACCGGATGAAGTCAGCGGACCCCGAAAGTCATGCTTCACAGATATAACACCACGCTCATGATGAAGTCAGCGGACCCCGAAAGTCATGCTCCACCAATCACGTACTACCATGATGAAGTCAGCGGACCCCGAAGGTCATGCTTCATCAATCAACGCCCTTTTGGCCTCGAACAACGAGTAGCGTAACATCGCGCTCTGCTACGCCATAGTGAATCCTAACGGATACCACTAACCATTCACACAATAGAGCAAGAACCGCCTATATCAAACATAGGTACCCAACAATAGTTCTCTAAAAGAGAATTCGATACACACATCCCTTAACCGAGGGATTTCACCTTGCTCGCCAAACACGTCCATTATCTCTCAACGAGATTACCACATTATCACCCTGGTGATAATTTACATCCCAAAATCATAAGTACAACTTAACCAAAATTGTGCTTCACCACAAATCGACCAAAACTAGGTCTCAACTCAAGTTTCGGATCAACTAATAACGTCATCCGAAATCTCACACTAAAACCTTCTCGTGCGGGAGTGTAACTCCCCCACATGGAACCACGATCCGTAACCGCATCTTGTACAACCGTACCGTGCTACCAAAGGTAGACTTTAACACAATTGGGTTCACACGACCCATCACCATAACTTGCTCCAACCTTGAGCATACTAAGGATCTTAACCTATCCTTAAACTCTTTGAACGAAAAGTGTACCACAATTACACAAACTATACCCTCGCAATCATCCAATTGCTTTAGTTTGTCAGAGTTCAACCCAGTCACTCATGTACCTAAGGGTTTCTCCGATACCCTAAGTACAACGTAACCGCATCACCATCGGAGTCGAAAACCACGCTAGTAGGTATGAAAGAGGCACCTAATGTCGCGTCACGTAGACTCCTTCACCAACATACATCGAGATCAAACATTCGATCTTTTCCAGGTTCCAATTCACCCGACGAACCTCATGGTTCATCAACTTCAACATGAAAGCGAACACGCTCTTAACGATCGAACACCAAAGCCCATTCCCAAGGCTTGGTAGAAACATTTCCCAATACTAAGGAATGCTTGGTTGCACCAAGTCTTATGCCCTTCTTCCAAAAATCAAACATCACCATAGGGTAGTTCCATTAGGAACGTCACCCATAACAACACTATGCACAACACAATGCATTTAACAAATCCGAACTTAAACGCCACATAAATAAATATTCAAATGACATATTTATTAAAATGAAATGTACCTCAACGTCTCCTTGCGGCATTCGCCGCCAACTCAGGACAATCCGGCTTGCGATGCCCCTCCTTATGACAATAGTAGCACATCCCGTCATCACTGCTCGGCATTGTGCACTCCCACAACTTGTGGCCCCTAACACCACAATTGAAACATCTAGGTGTATTAGAATCCACCGTGCCTTTTCTCACATTACCCGTACTCGCACTTGCACCCTTATTTTTCTTACCCGGGGCGCCGTACGAATCAACCCTCCTCTTACTTGAAGGTTCACACATCTTTGATCGCGTATACGACTCGAAACCTCTAGCCAAGTTGAATAATTCCGCAAACGATTTCGCTTGACCCCGACTAATTTTACTTTTCAAGTCATCATTCATGGTCCGATAGAAATCCCCCATTAACAAACGATCATTCCCCAAATACTCCGGGCAAAAATGAGCCTTCGCCATAAAGGTCGTCTTGAGAGTATTCAAATCCATATATCCTTGTCGCAAATTTCGCAACTCATTACGCAATTCCCATAAATCGGCCGAAGTCCGAAACTCCTCGAAGAATTCCTCCTTAAACTCGTTCCACGATAAGGCCATAAACGTTTCGCCACCGACAAGATCGATCTTACCATCCAACCAATCCCATTCCCTGCCCCGCAACAGACTAGTAGCGAGTCTCGTCTTTTTCTCGGGAGGGCAATCAATAGTATGAAAACACCCTTCGACATCCGAAATCCAAGTTGTGCTCACTAAAGGATCCGGTTTCCCATCTTACATCGGAGGTTTAGTCCTCATGAAGCCCTTAAGACAACGCTCCATTTCACTACTACCCCGAAATTTGGAATACCTCCTATCCATTCTTTCTTCCAACGCACTCATTTGCTCTGCAACGGCGGCCGCAACTCTAGTATTAAACTCTTCGTCATTCTTGTCGATCTCGTTTCGCGTCGCCATTCTAAAGAATGCAAAACGATTAGTCCACGAACTTATAAAACTGCACGTACAACACCGCCCCATCTTGCTAAACACTCGTCGTACATCACTTGTTAGACACGATTTGCACCCGTAATAAGGTTTGCAAGTCCTTATTACGCACACACGCCGTATCGACTTGTTAGTACAACGACAACCTCGCTCGATGATAATAACCAACGCAACCAAAATTCCTAAACGATATAAACGTACGCAAGGAATAACATCACAACACAATCCAAAATCCTAGTTAGTTCATCTACACGCTAAGGCACTAACCAAGTCCCCGTCCGACCCGTTCACCTACAAGTCCCGCAGCAAATAAGCACACACAAAAGTCTAAGTCTAGGCACCTATCTCAAGTCGCCTAAATCCCTTAGACCATGCTCTGATACCACTTGTAACAACCCAACCCGTATTAAAACCGGCCCACAAAATTTTTCCTTTTAATACGCGTTAAATAACACCTTAGGTCCCAATTGTGTTTCCATAAACATCTTTAATACAATAATAAGTTTAATAACTTTAAAACATTTAATACATTAGTTAATTGTCCAAACGGACATACACGACCCGACTAGTTTAGTTTCTAACAAAACCGAGCATGGTGATTTGGGACTACGCTACCCAAATCCTAATCGTGTACAAATGCAAGATCTCCTAAGCAACCTAGCCAAGATCTCTAGTTCCCAACCTTTCCCGAGCCACCAAGCATGCAACCTATAAAAATGTAAACAACGAGAGGGTAAGCTAACGCTTAGTGAATATTAACATACTACATACATATATATGCATAAAATGGACATGCCACACAAATAATTAAATACCGCACACTGGAGCATCCAAGCATAAAGGCAAGCTAGTCTAAGCATACCGTACGATCACTAAGCAACGAGCTAAAGATACAACAACAAACATAAGTTCACCAACGAGGATGTGAACAATGCCAAATAGCTACACCCGGAGGGTTAGCTACATCACGACAATACAACAATATACATATATAACAATATATAAATGAATAAGGTTAACCCCTTAACCCATTACTGAATACCAGACACCACAATGAAGATTGGCTGAACAACCCGAGCCTTAGTGAATTCGCACAACCCGATATTCACTTCTTCACCAATTCAACAACCGAGGTTGGCCGAACTACCCGAGCATTAGTGAAATCGCACAACCTGAGATTCACTACCTCGTCAATAAGATGACCGAACAACCCGAGTCATCATGAATCCGCACTACCCGAGATTCACTTCACAACATCAAAACCCACATCATCAGGTTATCCAAAACGCAACACAATACTAACCCTTCGCCATTGGGGTTATAATATCCACATCACAACCACGTGTGATAACGTACACACAACACGTGTACCTCGCCAAAGGTGGTCAACCAAAACACACAACCGTACCAATTGGACTCATACAAAAGTCCATCAAATCCACCTATATGTGAAGTGAGCTCTATAGCCGAGAATCACTTCACCCGACCCGCACCCATCCTACACATACATATGCACATAGGATATTAACACTCACCTTATTGCCTTGAAGAAATGCTTCTAAGTAATCTGCAACTCGTCAATGGAAAGTACCTAATCCATTATCACAAATTCAATCAACACACTTAGATTGGATCTACAAACCAACCTAATTCGACACTTAGTGCAATTTCGACTCAAATGCACTCCCAAGGACAAAACACGCCCAAACTACCCAATAATCACTAACACAAGTGATAATGGTCCTAATATATCAATTAAACCCGAACACAAGTGTTAAACACTTATCGTTCTCAAAATTGTCCATAAACCCTAATTTTGACCCATAAGGTCAAAATCTCACCATTTACAAGTTTTGACACCAAAACATGTTTAACTCGGTTTTATACTTCAACTTAATCCATTTTAAATTTACAAACCTCATCGAATCGACATTCGGGTCATAATCCTCAACAAACCCTAATTTTGACTCTAGTCAAAATTAGTCAACCACGAAAACCCTAAAAGTCTCCAAAACACCAATAATCACTAATGCTAGTGATTGTACACCATTTACAAGTCTTAAACATGTTTAAATCATTAACTAACCCAAAACCAGCCTTTAACAAAAATAAACCCGAATATTGGTGTTAATCTCCAATTAACAACTAAATGGGTTTCACCTATGAATCATACAATCAAAAGCCCCAAATTCGAATGATGAACACAAAAATGAAATTCGGAGTTAGAGCTTACCAATAGTATCACCGTGTAGCCAAGAATGAGGAGAAAAAACTTGTCAACTACGCCAAAGATCAAATCCCGTTTCTTCCTTTCCAAAAATCCGTTTGAATCCAATTGGGTGTTTGAGTTTTTGAGAGGAAAATGAAATGAAAAGGGAAAAGAAATTAGGAAATGAAAGGAGTGGATGAGATTTAAGATCTCAATCTGGTTCAAAAGCAAAAAGACTAAAATGCCCCTCACTTTACCTAAATTTTGCGAAACCATGAACCAGTTCGCCCACATTGCCGCGCCGCGGCCTTAAATGTCGCGCCGCGACATTTGCCTAGGTCTGGGATCATTTTTTGTTGGGCTTCTGATCTGAGCAGAAAGATGTTTGCCAGAGCATTTTTTGCCTACGTCTGGGATCATTTGCCAGAGCAGAAAGATGTTCCATTGGGAAATCACTTGGTGGATTGTCCCCCCTTTTGGATATTCAAAAGAGGGTCCTCCAGACTTAGTTCCAGGATCTTCAGCTTCATTATCGTCATCACCACCCAAATCAGAGGAATACATTTCTCCTCCATCCGTAATCAACTTTGTTTTCCCATAAGTAAGTTGTTTTATCTTATCATTCATCTCCTTCAACTTCGCTTCACTATCGCTTTTCACTTCAGCAAGCTCTTTGTCTAGCTCCTCCATTCTCTTCTTCTAACGATTCATACGTCTCCACCACTTCTCATTATCACCAACCAACAACTCAATTTTCTCAGCACTTGCTTTCTTATCCTTAACTGCTTGGTTCTCAAGATTCGTAATCTTCGTCATCAACGACATGATAAGATTTTGTTAAGTCTTGAACTCAGACAGAGTAATTTGAGATGATGTAACAGGGGCCCTTGGTGAGGAAACGACGGCTCTAGCATCCCTCATAAAATCGGAAGGTTGGCATTGAGTCTGTTGCCTTGAACCTCCATGTGATGACCTCTGTGGTGAGTCATAATGGTGTTTGGTTCTCCTCTCCTTCTTCTTAGGTTGCTCAGATGTCATGGGCTCTTTCCCTTTTCTTTTCCTTCTAACTAACTGAGTATCCTCTTCAGTAGCTTCATCATCCTCATCATCACCTTGATCAACTCTTTCTTGATCATCTCCTTCTTGAGTTTCACCAGCAGCTTTCCGATTATCACCTTCATCCTCTTCTTCATCAGTAACCTCATAATCGGAATCGGAATTCTCATTTCTCCAAGCATTACCAGGTGGGCATTGATAATTTGCCTTAGCAAGATGACAAACAAGATTCCGACCAAAATCAGGCTTATGACTTTCATTTCTAGTTTGCCCCATTCTCTGAAAAGGCACAGGATTCATAGGACGAAGCGGAATTATGTCATGTTCAAGCTTAGGTAGATCTGGTGCAACATCATTAATGATCATTTGAAGAAAACAGGCATAGATCAAATATCTCTGTGTAGTACTGAAGTGATTTGCTCTGAAGTAATGAAAGACGAACCCAGAGAAATCATAAGGAGCCTTCAACACAAGTGCAACAAACATACTCTGCACTTTCTCATTTAGCTTATCGAAACTAGCTTTTCTTCCACTTAAATAATGCATCAACACATGAGCAAGATATCGATACTGTGGAGGCAGAAGAGTCTTCATAAGCTCAGAATTACCAGCGAGGTAACCAGAGTATCCACATCTTCTAACACATCCGTGGATTCTTTCTCTATTAAGCATCATGTGGGAGTAGTTCTCATCATTAAAGCCTAGAATCCTTCTTATCACAGGCTTAGAAGCAATAACCTTGATTCCTTGAATAGTATTAACCAACCTAGCATCATTATTTGCAGTATCAAGCACCACATTCCTCCAGAATTCCCTTTGGTGGCGATAGTATGCTGTGTACTGAGTAGATATAGCAGTGTGGATCCTTTATCGCTAAAGAAAGGCCGCAATCTCCACAAAATCACTACCTTTCTCTAGAGTTGTATCATAGAGAGCAACCTGGTTGTTTTGGTCACCCATCTCTAGAATAACTACAGGTTGAACTGGTGGGTTCACAGGATTAGGTTGTGGTGAGGCGACCCGTCCTAATCCATCTGGACGAATACATTACATTTGGTTACATCGCGAGGTATTTGACCTCTAAATGATACAATTTTACAAACATTGCATTCGTTTTTAAAAGACAAACTTTCGTCACATCGAAACTTGACGGCATGCATACCATTTCATAATATATCCAACTATAATTGACTTAATAATATTCTTGATGAACTCAACGACTCGAATGCAACGTCTTTTAAAATATGCCATGAATGACTCCAAGTAATATCTCTAAATGAGCAAATGCACAGCGGAAGATTTCTTTAATGCCTGAGAATAAACATGCTTTAAAGTGTCAACCAAAAGGTTGGTGATTTCATTAGTTTATCATAAACGATCATTTTCATCATTTTAATAGACCACAAGATTTTCATTTCTCATAAATACACATCTCATATCAGGCATTTCGCAAACTGCATAGAGATAAAAATCATTCATATGGATTGAACACCTGGTAACCGACCTTAACAAGATGCATATAGAATATCCCCCAGTATACAGTGCGCAGCTAATATACTAAATAATACCTCGAAGTACTAAAGCATCCATACCCTGGATGGGTCTCGTTGGGCCCGATAGATCTACCTTTAGGATTCGCGTCAATTAGTGGCCATTTCCCTAATTCTTAGGTTACCAGAATTGAAGGGGCGATATTCGGTTTAATAATCCAACCATATAATGTAGTTTTGATTACTTGTGTCTATTTCGTCAAACATTTATAAAAGCAGCGCCTGTATTCTCAGTCCCAAAAATATATATTGCAAAAGCATTTAAAAAGGGAGTAAATGAAACTCACAATACTGTATTTTGTAGTAAAAATACATATGAAGATATTGAACAATGCAGGGTTGGCCTTGGATTCACGAACCTATATCATTTGTATAATTATTAATACATATACTGTAAATCGCAAAATTTCATTTATTATTATGTATTAATTATATATTTATAGTTATATAGAATTTATACTAAATTTCATTTTGAAACGTATTCTTAGATTATATTTTACATGATATTGTGTATATATTGATTTTGTGTATATTATAATGGTTAATATTTATACATTTAGTTATATTAATATACCTATATACCTATATATGTGATTAGTATTGTATTCATGAAATATCATTAGTTTGTTATATGAAATATTAATATAATCCTAGTATATGTAATAAGTATATATAATATACAAAAGATTCATTTGTTAAAATTATAGTTTCACTAGTAATTATAAAGTAAAAATGATAGTTTTAGTAAAATAATATTTTTAATGATAGTAGTAAGTTTAATAACAATTATTGTCTTATTAGATATTTTAAATGATCATATTAATAACAATACAAACAGTATGATATTAGTAATAATAATGATAGTGATAATAATATAGTTGTAGCAGTAATAATAATGGCAAAGTAATAGTAATGATAATATTAATATTATTACTACATAATGATAATACTAGAAATTTTAGAATGTTACTAATACTGCTTTTTATGAAAACGATATTATTTTCCTAATACTAATAATATTTATAATACCTAGTGATAGTAGCAAAAAATTAATAATAGCAAAAATAATAATAATAATAATAATAATAATAATAATAATAATAATAATAATAATAATAATAATAATAATAATAATAATAATAATAATAATAATAATGATAATAATAAAATGATAATCACAATAAAAATAAATTTGATAAGTAACTACCTCTCCAAAGCTTTTCTAAAAACAAATGCCCCGAACCGGGCTCGAACCTGAGACCTCTCGCTAACCTGATACATACACAAACCATCCAGACGAAAATATTTTTCTGTTATATTATCCAATTTAATTATGTTTAATATGTTTTCTGTTTTCTTCCATCATCTTCATCGATTCAGTTTGAGCAGGGACCAAACCAAGCCATCAACGAGTCACTTAATTAGTTTTAGGATTAACAAACGACACATAACATCTGGAAATCATTTATTTATATTTACAATTACCAGAAGAATCAGAAAAGAATTAAAACAGTGGAAATAACTCGATAATAAACTCAAACATCAAACTCAAATTTTAGAACGTTTTAGCTCACGATTTCTAAATAAAATAGGTTGGAAATCTCTTTTGGAAACTATCTGAATAATCAATTTTACTTGAATCATCAAAATGATTTCGAATTTTACGATGAACAATATTGTTGACTTTTTGAAAAAATGACTTTGACTCAAAAATTGGAGCTCGATAGAAAGAATTGGGTTTGGAAACTTTCCAGATAGTTTGAGTATGTGATTCCTAACAACTTGACATTTAAGGATTTTGAAATGTGTTTTGAAATCGAGGTTTTCAAAAATTAAACCCAATACAGAGTCGTAGACCTGTTCTTTATTTTTATTTCTTTTTATTTTCGATTTATAGGGAAATTGATGGTAATGGCGATACCATGGTTGGTTTATGACTAATATTAGTACTTTGATTATCTTATAGCAAAGAAGACTCAACCAGAGGAATCAATTGGTACAAAGAATAAATAAAAAAAATATAAAATGTGAAAATGATTTCTAACAACTTGTACTATCGATTAGGATGTTTGATAATTTAGGAGATTCAGACAAAAAATCACATACTTTTTTGATAGGTCTCTGCAACTGAATTTGGATTTATAATTGGTACATACCATTTATATAATTATTTGTTAATAATTAGTAATTATAATAATAGTAATAATAATCTAAATACAAATAATAATAATAATAATAATAATAATAATAATAATAATAATAATAATATTAATAATAATATTAATATAATAATAATAATATTAAGAGTAATAATAATAATTTGTCTCAATAATAATAATTTTTGTGAAATTTATACTAATAATATTATCAATGATAACTACAATAATAATTCTAGTTATATTAATGTTAATAATATTATTAGTAATAATAAATTATTTATATCAAATTTTCAGGTCTATTATATTTTTAAAATATTAATATTAATAACACTGGTATCGATATTATTATTAACAGTAATAACATTATTCTTATAACAATTATAATTAATATATTAGTATTACAATTTTATAGATTATGTACTATAACTATATAATATATTATATAATAATGTGTATTATATATTTTAATAGTAATAATATCTAATCATAATGAAGATATAACAAGTTACATGTTTCTGTTTTTATATTAATATTAGTAATACAGATATTAATATTACATGTTATTGATTGTGTAATATATAAAATGACATATATTGAATATTTATTATTCATACATATAAATCTAATAATAATAATTTTATATTGAAATCATATATATTTATATTTACTTTAATTACAACTTATTTATTTTATATTTTATTTTACATATTAAATTCTAATGTTTCAATTACATTTTATTACTTCAATTTATTATATAAACTTATATTTATAGGTATATATATATATATATATATATATATATATATATATATATATATACATATACATATTTACATATTATTTTACAAGCAATTGTTCGTGAATTGTCGGAATTTGGTCAAAGGTCAAATGGTTTCATGTAAACTGTTCCTAAAATTTAGAGACTCAATATTACAGACTTTGCTTATCGTGTCGAAATCAAATAAAGATTAAGTTTAAATTTAGTCGGAATTTCCCGGGTCGTCACAGTACCTACCAGTTAAAGAAATTTCGTCCCGAAATTTGAGTGAGACGGTCATGGCTAACAATAAAAATATTTTCATGACGAATATGAGCTGATAGAGTTTTATTACTGTTGAGTAATATGGATAAGATAATTCGACTACTTGAAAAGTACGAGTGAAGCTATCACACAAGAGTGGAAAGTTTCGTCTTAACCGGTGACGTAGTCACGGTTGATCTCCGGAATTCAAGAGATTTAAAGAAAATCTTTGAAATCTAAAAGATTTGATTCTTCGGCGAGTAAGGAAATTAAGATCTCTATAATTAAGTACGGTGATCTGCCTCGATTACTCTGTCTGATATTTCCATTATAAATTAAGCTCTTCCGTTCCATTATTTTCACCATTCCTGTATATTTTTTTTAGTTCATATATCCAAAAGATTGTGAAAATGCTTAATCCCGTTCCAATCCTTGAAATTTTCCTAATTATCATTTCTGTCATCCTTCCTTTCAATCTTCCATCAGAAAAATCAGTTTACTTCTACTATTACCTTGGGGTAATAATATTCTTAATTATACCGTGTCTTTATATTGCTATTCGTATTAATATCCACGGTTTGTAATTTATGTGTTGTTATCGATCTTTATATTCTCCCTTATATTCTGGAGTCCCTGCTTCCGTCTTCTATAATCATTGTCATTCACATTTAATGCTCTCTCCTATTTGCTGCGATTTATGTAGTGACCCGAACTTTTCCATGTTTATATATATTAATTGAGATTGATATTTACATGATTAAATGTTTCCAACATGTTAAGCAATCAAACTTGTTAAGACTTGATTAATTGAAATATGATTCATATAGACAATTGACCACCCAAGTTGACCGTTGATTCACGAACGTTAAAACTTGTAAAAACTATATGATGACATATATATGGATATATATATAGTTAACATGATACTATGATAAGTAAACATATCATTAAGTATATTAAAAATGAACTACATATGTAAAAACAAGACTACTAACTTAATGATTTTTAAACGAGACATATATGTAACGATTATCGTTGTAAAGACATTTAATGTATATATATCATATTAAGAGATATTCATACATGATAATATCATTATAATATAATAATTTAAAATCTCATTTGATATTATAAATATTGGGTTAACAACATTTAACAAGATCGTTAACCTAAAGGTTTCAAAACAACACTTACATGTAACGACTAACGATGACTTAACGACTCAGTTAAAATGTATATACATGTAGTGTTTTAATATGTATTTATACACTTTTTAAAGACTTCAATACACTTATCAAAATACTTCTACTTAACAAAAATGCTTACAATTACATCCTCGTTCAGTTTCATCAACAATTCTACTCGTATGCACCCGTATTCGTACTCGTACAATACACAGCTTTTAGATGTATGTACTAGTGGTATATACACTCCAATGATCAGCTCTTAGCAGCCCATGTGAGTCACCTAACACATGTGGGAACCATCATTTGGCAACTAGCATGAAATATCTCATAAAATTACCAAAATATGAGTAATCATTCATGACTTATTTACATGAAAACAAAATTACATATCCTTTATATCTAATCCATACACCAATGACCAAAAACACCTACAAACACTTTCATTCTTCATTTTTCTTCATCTAATTGATCTCTCTCAAGTTCTATCTTCAAGTTCTAAGTGTTCTTCATAAATTCCAAAAGTTCTAGTTTCATAAAATCAAGAATACTTTCAAGTTTGCTAGCTCACTTTCAATCTTGTAAGGTGATCATCCAACCTCAAGAAATCTTTGTTTCTTACAGTAGGTTATAATTATAATACAAGGTAATAATCATATTCAAACTTTGGTTCAATTTCTATAACTATAACAATCTTATTTCAAGTGATGATCTTACTTGAACTTGTTTTCGTGTCATGATTCTGCTTCAAGAACTTCGAGCCATCCAAGGATCCGTTGAAGCTAAATCCATTTTTCTCTTTTCCAGTAGGTTTATCCAAGGAACTTAAGGTAGTAATGATGTTCATAACATCATTCGATTCATACATATAAAGCTATCTTATTCGAAGGTTTAAACTTGTAATCACTAGAACATAGTTTAGTTAATTCTAAACTTGTTCGCAAACAAAAGTTAATCCTTCTAACTTGACTTTTAAAATCAACTAAACACATGTTCTATATCTATATGATATGCTAACTTAATGATTTAAAACCTGGAAACACGAAAAACACCGTAAAACTGGATTTACGCCGTCGTAGTAACACCGCGGGCTGTTTTGGGTTAGTTAATTAAAAACTATGATAAACTTTGATTTAAAAGTTGTTATTCTGGGAAAATGATTTTTATTATGAATATGAAACTATATCCAAAAATTATGGTTAAACTCAAAGTGGAAGTATGTTTTCTAAAATGGTCATCTAGACGTCGTTCTTTCGACTGAAATGACTACCTTTACAAAAACGACTTGTAACTTATTTTTCCGACTATAAACCTATACTTTTTCTGTTTAGATTCATAAAATAGAGTTCAATATGAAACCATAGCAATTTGATTCACTCAAAACGGATTTAAAATGAAGAAGTTATGGGTAAAACAAGATTGGATAATTTTTCTCATTTTAGCTACGTGAAAATTGGTAACAAATCTATTCCAACCATAACTTAATCAACTTGTATTGTATATTATGTAATCTTGAGATACCATAGACACGTATACAATGTTTCGACCTATCATGTCGACACATCTATATATATTTCGGAACAACCATAGACACTCTATATGTGAATGTTGGAGTTAGCTATACAGGGTTGAGGTTGATTCCAAAATATATATAGTTTGAGTTGTGATCAATACTGAGATACGTATACACTGGGTCGTAGATTGATTCAAGATAATATTTATCGATTTATTTCTGTACATCTAACTGTGGACAACTAGTTGTAGGTTACTAACGAGGACAGCTGACTTAAAAAACTTAAAACATCAAAATATATTAAAAGTGTTGTAAATATATTTTGAACATACTTTGATATATATGTATATATTGTTATAGGTTCGTGAATCAACCAGTGGCCAAGTCTTACTTCCCGACGAAGTAAAAAATCTGTGAAAGTGAGTTATAGTCCCACTTTTAAAATCTAATATTTTTGGGATGAGAATACATGCAGGTTTTATAAATGATTTACAAAATAGACACAAGTACGTGAAACTACATTCTATGGTTGAATTATCGAAATCGAATATGCCCCTTTTTATTAAGTCTGGTAATCTAAGAATTAGGGAACAGACACCCTAATTGACGCGAATCCTAAAGATAGATCTATTGGGCCTAACAAACCCCATCCAAAGTACCGGATGCTTTAGTATTTCGAAATTTATATCATATCCGAAGGGTGTCCCGGAATGATGGGGATATTCTTATATATGCATCTTGTTAATGTCGGTTACCAGGTGTTCACTATATGAATGATTTTTATCTCTATGTATGGGATGTGTATTGAAATATGAAATCTTGTGGTCTATTATTATGATTTGATATATATAGGTTAAACCTATAACTCACCAACATTTTTGTTGACGTTTTAAGCATGTTTATTCTCAGGTGATTATTAAGAGCTTCCGCTGTGGCATACTTAAATAAGGACGAGATTTGGAGTCCATGTTTGTATGATATTGTGTAAAAACTGCATTCAAGAAACTTATTTTGTTGTAACATATTTGTATTGTAAACCATTATGTAATGGTCGTGTGTAAACAGGATATTTTTGATTATCATTATTTGATAATCTACGTAAAGCTTTTTAAACCTTTATTGATGAAATAAAGGTTATGGTTTGTTTTAAAATGAATGCAGTCTTTGAAAAACGTCTCATATAGAGGTCAAAACCTCGCAACGAAATCAATTAATATGGAACGTTTTTAATCAATAAGAACGGGACATTTCAGTTGGTATCAGAGCGTTGGTCTTAGAGAACCAGAATTTTGCATTAGTGTGTCTTATCGAGTTTGTTAGGATGCATTAGTGAGTCTGGACTTCGACCGTGTTTACTTGAAAAATGATTGCTTAACAAATTTTGTTGGAAACTATATATTTTTAACATGTGAATATTATGTGATATATTAATCTCTTAACGCGTTTGATATTATGTGATAGATGTCTACCTCTAGAAAAAGTCCCATTAACTCACCTAATAATAATGAAGAGTTAAATGTAAATTGGAATGATTCGTGGACTGATTCACAAGTTCCCGAAGAGGAACCGGAAGAAGAATCGGAACCGGAAGAAGAATCGGAACCGGATGAAGAAATAGAACCGGTGGGGGAAATAATAAAACGGTTAAGTAAAAGAAAATCCTCAACCAACCGACCAAGGTTAATTATGGTCAATGGTGTTTCCGCCAAGGAAGCAAAATATTGGGAGGATTACCAATTCTCCGATGAATCGGATTCCGACGAGAATTCCGATTATGTTATAGAAATTACCCCAACTGAATTTAAAAAGACAAAAGAAAATAATAAGGGAAAGGGCATAAAAATAGAGAAATCTAATTCCAATCCCGATGAACTTTATATGTATCGTCAACCCCCGAAGTCCTTAAGTTGTAACAATGACCCGGGAACCTCTAAACCACCAGGTTTTTCTAAACCAATGTGGAAAATAACGGCTCGTATTAGGGGAACATCATATATCCCTAGAAACTTGGCAAAACGAACCAAAACTGAAGAAGAAGAAACAAGTGAGTCAGAATAAGATAGTTGTATTCGTGTGGTGTAATATATGTAATATAGTGTGCTTATGCTTTATGATATATGTAAAAATTGCTTGTATTAATAAGTATTTTTTTTTATGAATCTAACTCTTGTCTATTTTACAGTATAAAAACACAAAATGGATAGACAACCCAATATTTTAAGAGACCTACCCGGAGACATGATTGATGAAATCTTGTCTAGAGTCGGCCAGAATTCCTCGGCACAACTATTTAAGGCGAGATCAGTTTGTAAGACATTCGAAGAACGTTCCAAGAATGTCTTGGTTTATAAGAGACTTTCGTTTGAAAGATGGGGGATATCACATTGGGAAACCCATAAGTTACGATGTGTTTACTTTGACGCATATATTGCGGGGAACCCAAATGCTATTTTACGCAACGGGTTAAGAAATTATTTTGACTCAATATATCCGAATATTGGACTTCGTGATTTAGAAAAAGCGGCTAACATGCAACATAAAGAAGCATGTTATGCTTACGGATTAGTAATGTTCGCTTCTCACCAAAGTGAGAACAAGAACATCGGGCTACAACTATTAAACAAAACGTTTCCACAAGTGATGGAGTCGGTAATTGGGGTAAGAAATGAGGTTTTTAGATTATTACGGGACTGTTGGACATTACGTAACCCTCGTCCCTTTGACGACGTTACAACACGCTGTCTTATCAACGGCCATAACGGTTATGTTCCACAAGACCAAGGATGGGAAGTAGTCCTAGTAAAACCAGAATGCATGACTTGTTTCTGGACGTATGAATTACGTGTCTTTATTGCCTTTGCTGAACGACTTGTGTACTAGCTAGAATTATCTTCACAACTATCTTGTATCAAAGTTATTGTGTACTATATTTCATGCTTTATGTAAAATAAGCGGTATTGTAAGTTTGTAAAATATTGTATAAAAGTTTGAACGCGAAATATTATTATAATTAGTTTTTCATATAGAATTGTAGTAGTTGAATTGTATATTAGCTACTAAGTATGAACTTAACGGGTAGGTACTACCCGAATTTAAACTTATAAAACGCTAATATGAAGAAAAAGCTTTTATAAATGAGTTCATATTATGCTACGAAATACTATTAACTACTCTTAATATTCTGTATTATTAACTTGTTCCATTTGACTATTTGGAAGGAAATGGCACCGACTACTCGACACACCGTGAATATGAACGAAGAGGAATTCCGTACTTTTCTAGCTTCAAACATAGCCGCAGTACAGGCTGCGCTACATACCAACAATAACCTTGGATCTGGCAGTACAGGAAATCGTGTAGGATGCACCTATAAAGAATTCACTGCCTGCAAACCTTTGGAATTTGATGGAATCGAAGGACCGATTGGATTGAAACGGTGGACCGAGAAGGTCGAATCGGTGTTTGCCATAAGTAAGTGTACTGAAGAGGACAAAGTGAAGTACGCTACGCATACCTTCACAGGTTCTGCGTTAACATGGTGGAATACCTATCTAGAGCAAGTGGGACAAGACGATGCGTACCCACTACCGTGGTCAGCATTCAAGCACTTGATGAACGAGAAGTACCGTCCCAGAACCGAGGTCAATAAGCTCAAGACAGAACTTAGAGGGTTACGAACCCAAGGATTTGATATTACCACGTACGAAAGACGATTCACAGAATTGTGCCTATTGTGTCCGGGAGCATTCGAAGATGAGGAAGAGAAGATCGACGCGTTTGTGAAAGGATTACCGGAAAGAATACAAGAAGATATAAGTTCACACGAGCCCGCCTCTATACAACAGGCATGTAGAATGGCTCACAAACTAGTGAACCAGATTGAAGAAAGAATTAAAGAATAGACTGCTGAAGAGGCCAATGTGAAGCAAGTCAAAAGAAAGTGGGAGGAAAATGGTGATAAGAATCACCAATACAACAACAACAACAATTACAACAATAATCGCAACAATTATCCCAACAATCGCAACATCAATCGCAACTACAACAAACGGCCCAACAACAACAACAACAACAACATCAACTACAACAACCATCCCAACAACAATAATAACCGCAACAACAACAACAATCAGAAGCAGCTATGCCAAAGGTGTGAAAAGTATCACTCAGGGTTCTGCACCAAATTTTGCAACAAGTGTAAAAGAAATGGTCATAGCGCGGTGAAGTGTGAGGTCTACGGACCAGGGGTTAATAGAACGAAAGGAACGAATGGTGTCGGAATGAGTAATGGCGGAGCAAGTAGTGTCGGAGCAAGTTATGCCGATGTAGTTTGCTATAAATGTGGAAAACCAGGCCACATTATTAGAAATTGCCCAAACCAGGAGAACACGAATGGACAAGGTCATGGAAGAGTTTTCAATATTAATGCGGCAGAGGCACAGGAAGACCCGGAGCTTGTTACGGGTACGTTTCTTATTGACAATAAATCTGCTTACGTTTTATTTGATTCGGGTGCGGATAGAAGCTATATGAGTAGAGATTTTTGTGCTAAATTAAGTTGTCCATTGACGCCTTTGGATAGTGAATTTTTACTCGAATTAGCAAACGGTAAATTAATTTCAGCAGATAATATATGTCGGAATCGAGAAATTAAACTGGTTAGCGAAACATTTAAGATTGATTTGATACCAGTAGAGTTAGGGAGTTTTGATGTGATAATCGGTATGGACTGGTTGAAAGAAGTGAAAGCAGAGATCGTCTGTTACAAAAATGCAATTCGCATTATACGAGAAAAAGGAAAACCCTTAATGGTGTACGGAGAAAAGGGCAACACGAAGCTACATCTTATTATTAATTTGAAGGCACAAAAACTAATAAGAAAAGGTTGCTATGCTGTTCTAGCACACGTCGAGAAAGTACAAACTGAAGAAAAGAGCATCAATGATGTTCCCATTGCAAAAGAATTTCCCGATGTATTTCCGAAAGAATTAACGGGATTACCCCCACATCGATCTGTTGAATTTCAAATAGATCTTGTACCAGGAGCTGCACCAATAGCTCGTGCTCCTTACAGAGTCGCACCCAGCGAGATGAAAGAACTGCAAAGCCAATTACAAGAACTTTTAGAGCGTGGTTTCATTCGACCAAGCACATCACCGTGGGGAGCTCCTGTTTTGTTTGTCAAGAAGAAAGATGGTACATTCAGGTTGTGTATCGACTACCGAGAGTTGAACAAACTTACCATCAAGAACCGCTACCCGCTACCGAGAATCGACGACTTATTTGATCAACTACAAGGCTCGTCTGTTTATTCAAAGATTGACTTACGTTCCGGGTATCATCAAATGCGGGTGAAAGAAGATGATATTCCAAAGACTGCTTTCAGAACACGTTACGGTCATTACGAGTTTATGGTCATGCCGTTTGGTTTAACTAATGCACCAGCTGTGTTCATGGACCTTATGAACCGAGTGTGTGGACCATACCTTGACAAGTTTGTCATTGTTTTCATTGATGACATACTTATTTACTCAAAGAATGACCAAGAACACGGTGAACATTTGAGAAAGGTGTTAGAAGTATTGAGGAAGGAAGAATTGTACGCTAAGTTTTCAAAGTGTGCATTTTGGTTGGAAGAAGTTCAATTCCTCGGTCACATAGTGAACAAAGAAGGTATTAAGGTGGATTCGGCAAAGATAGAAACTGTTGAAAAGTGGGAAACCCCGAAAACTCCGAAACACATACGCCAGTTTTTAGGACTAGCTGGTTACTACAGAAGGTTCATCCAAGACTTTTCCAGAATAGCAAAACCCTTGACTGCATTAACGCATAAAGGGAAGAAATTTGAATGGAAGGATGAACAAGAGAAAGCGTTTCAGTTATTGAAGAAAAAGCTAACTACGGCACCTATATTGTCATTGCCTGAAGGGAATGATGATTTTGTGATTTATTGTGACGCATCAAAGCAAGGTCTCGGTTGTGTATTAATGCAACGAATGAAGGTGATTGCTTATGCCTCTAGACAATTGAAGATTCATGAGCAAAATTATACGACGCATGATTTGGAATTAGGCGCTGTTGTTTTTGCATTAAAGACTTGGAGGCACTACTTATATGGGGTCAAAAGTATTATATATACCGACCACAAAAGTCTTCAACACATATTTAATCAGAAAAACTGAATATGAGGCATCGTAGATGGATTGAATTGTTGAATGATTACGACTTTGAGATTCGTTACCACCCGGGGAAGGCAAATGTGGTAGCCGATGCCTTGAGCAGGAAGGACAGAGAACCCATTCGAGTAAAATCTATGAATATAATGATTCATAATAACCTTACTACTCAAATAAAGGAGGCGCAACAAGGAGTTTTAAAAGAGGGAAATTTAAAGGATGAAATACCCAAAGGATCGGAGAAGCATCTTAATATTCGGGAAGACGGAACCCGGTATAGGGCTGAAAGGATTTGGGTACCAAAATTTGGAGATATGAGAGAAATGGTACTTAGAGAAGCTCATAAAACCAGATACTCAATACATCCTGGAACGGGGAAGATGTACAAGGATCTCAAGAAACATTTTTGGTGGCCGGGTATGAAAGCCGATGTTGCTAAATACGTAGGAGAATATTTGACGTGTTCTAAGGTCAAAGCTGAGCATCAGAAACCATCAGGTCTACTTCAACAACCCGAAATCCCGGAATGGAAATGGGAAAACATTACCATGGATTTCATCACTAAATTGCCAAGGACTGCAAGTGGTTTTGATACTATTTGGGTAATAGTTGACCGTCTCACCAAATCAGCACACTTCCTGCCAATAAGAGAAGATGACAAGATGGAGAAGTTAGCACGACTGTATTTGAAGGAAGTCGTCTCCAGACATGGAATACCAATCTCTATTATCTCTGATAGGGATGGTAGATTTATTTCAAGATTCTGGCAGACATTACAGCAAGCATTAGGAACTCGTCTAGACATGAGTACTGCCTATCATCCACAAATTGATGGGCAAAGTGAAAGGACGATACAAACGCTTGAAGACATGCTACGAGCATGTGTTATTGATTTCGGAAACAGTTGGGATCGACATCTACCGTTAGCAGAATTTTCCTACAACAACAGCTACCATTCAAGCATTGAGATGGCGCCGTTTGAAGCACTTTATGGTAGAAAGTGCAGGTCTCCGATTTGTTGGAGTGATGAGGGGGATAGACAGATTACGGGTCCGGAGATTATACAAGAAACTACCGAGAAGATCATCCAAATTCAACAACGGTTGAAAACCGCCCAAAGTCGACAAAAGAGCTACGCTGACATTACAAGAAAAGATATAGAATTTGAAATTGGAGAGATGGTCATGCTTAAAGTTGCACCTTGGAAAGGCGTTGTTCGATTTGGTAAACGAGGGAAATTAAATCCAAGGTATATTGGACCATTCAAGATTATTGATCGTGTCGGACCAGTAGCTTACCGACTTGAGTTACCTCAACAACTCGCGGCTGTACATAACACTTTCCACGTCTCGAATTTGAAGAAATGTTTTGCTAAAGAAGATCTCACTATTCCGTTAGATGAAATCCAAATCAATGAAAAACTTCAATTCATCGAAGAACTCGTCGAAATAATGGATCGTGAGGTTAAAAGACTTAAGCAAAACAAGATACCAATTGTTAAGGTTCGATGGAATGCTCGTAGAGGACCCGAGTTCACCTGGGAGCATGAAGATCAGATGAAGAAGAAATACCCGCATCTATTTCCAGAAGATTCGTCAACACCTTCAACAGCTTAAAAATTCGGGACGAAATTTATTTAACGGGTAGGTACTGTAGTGACCCGAACTTTTCCATGTTTATATATATTAATTGAGATTGATATTTACATGATTAAATGTTTCCAACATGTTAAGCAATCAAACTTGATAAGACTTGATTAATTGAAATATGTTTCATATAGACAATTGACCACCCAAGTTGACCGGTGATTCACGAACGTTAAAACTTGTAAAAACTATATGATGACATATATATGGATATATATATAGTTAACATGATACTATGATAAGTAAACATATCATTAATTATATTAACAATGAACTACATATGTAAAAACAAGACTACTAACTTAATGATTTTTAAACGAGACATATATGTAACGATTATCGTTGTAAAGACATTTAATGTATATATATCATATTAAGAGATATTCATACATGATAATATCATGATAATATAATAATTTAAAATCTCATTTGATATTATAAACATTGGGTTAACAACATTTAACAAGATCGTTAACCTAAAGGTTTCAAAACAACACTTACATGTAACGACTAACGATGACTTAACGACTCAGTTAAAATGTATATACATGTAGTGTTTTAATATGTATTTATACACTTTTGAAAGACTTCAATACACTTATCAAAATACTTCTACTTAACAAAAATGCTTACAATTACATCCTCGTTCAGTTTCATCAACAATTCTACTCGTATGCACCCGTATTCGTACTCGTACAATACACAGCTTTTAGATGTATGTACTAGTGGTATATACACTCCAATGATCAGCTCTTAGCAGCCCATGTGAGTCACCTAACACATGTGGGAACCATCATTTGGCAACTAGCATGAAATATCTCATAAAATTACAAAAATATGAGTAATCATTCATGACTTATTTACATGAAAACAAAATTACATATCCTTTATATCTAATCCATACACCAATGACCAAAAACACCTACAAACACTTTCATTCTTCATTTTTCTTCATCTAATTGATCTCTCTCAAGTTCTATCTTCAAGTTCTAAGTGTTCTTCATAAATTCCAAAAGTTCTAGTTTCATAAAATCAAGAATACTTTCAAGTTTGCTAGCTCACTTTCAATCTTGTAAGGTGATCATCCAACCTCAAGAAATCTTTGTTTCTTACAGTAGGTTATCATTCTAATACAAGGTAATAATCATATTCAAACTTTGGTTCAATTTCTATAACTATAACAATCTTATTTCAAGTGATGATCTCACTTGAACTTGTTTTCGTGTCATGATTCTGCTTCAAGAACTTCGAGCCATCCAAGGATCCGTTGAAGCTAAATCCATTTTTCTATTTTCCAGTAGGTTTATCCAAGGAACTTAAGGTAGTAATGATGTTCATAACATCATTCGATTCATACATATAAAGCTATCTTATTCGAAGGTTTAAACTTGTAATCACTAGAACATAGTTTAGTTAATTCTAAACTTGTTCGCAAACAAAAGTTAATCCTTCTAACTTGACTTTTAAAATCAACTAAACACATGTTCTATATCTATATGATATGCTAACTTAATGATTTAAAACCTGGAAACACGAAAAACACCGTAAAACTGGATTTACGCCGTCGTAGTAACACCGCGGGCTGTTTTGGGTTAGTTAATTAAAAACTATGATAAACTTTGATTTAAAAGTTGTTATTCTGGGAAAATGATTTTTATTATGAATATGAAACTATATCCAAAAATTATGGTTAAACTCAAAGTGGAAGTATGTTTTCTAAAATGGTCATCTAGACGTCGTTCTTTCGACTGAAATGACTACCTTTACAAAAACAACTTGTAACTTATTTTTCCGACTATAAACCTATACTTTTTCTGTTTAGATTCATAAAATAGAGTTCAATATGAAACCATAGCAAATTTATTCACTCAAAACGGATTTAAAATGAAGAAGTTATGGGTAAAACAAGATTGGATAATTTTTCTCATTTTAGCTACGTGAAAATTGGTAACAAATCTATTCCAACCATAACTTAATCAACTTGTATTGTATATTATGTAATCTTGAGATACCATAGACACGTATACAATGTTTCGACCTATCATGTCGACACATCTATATATATTTCGGAACAACCATAGACACTCTATATGTGAATGTTGGAGTTAGCTATACAGGGTTGAGGTTGATTCCAAAATATATATAGTTTGAGTTGTGATCAATACTGAGATATGTATACACTGGGTCGTGGATTGATTCAAGATAATATTTATCGATTTATTTCTGTACATCTAACTGTGGACAACTAGTTGTAGGTTACTAACGAGGACAGCTGACTTAATAAACTTAAAACATCAAAATATATTAAAAGTGTTGTAAATATATTTTGAACATACTTTGATATATATGTATATATTGTTATAGGTTCGTGAATCAACCAGTGACCAAGTCTTACTTCCCGACGAAGTAAAAAATCTGTGAAAGTGAGTTATAGTCCCACTTTTAAAATCTAATATTTTTGGGATGAGAATACATGCAGGTTTTATAAATGATTTACAAAATAAACACAAGTACGTGAAACTACATTCTATGGTTGAATTATCGAAATCGAATATGCCCCTTTTTATTAAGTCTGGTAATCTAAGAATTAGGGAACAGACACCCTAATTGACGCGAATCCTAAAGATAGATCTATTGGGCCTAACAAACCCCATCCAAAGTACCGGATGCTTTAGTATTTCGAAATTTATATCATATCCGAAGGGTGTCCCGGAATGATGGGGATATTCTTATATATGCATCTTGTTAATGTCGGTTACCAGGTGTTCACCATATGAATGATTTTTATCTCTATGTATGGGATGTGTATTGAAATATGAAATCTTGTGGTCTATTATTATGATTTGATATATATAGGTTAAACCTATAACTCACCAACATTTTTGTTGACATTTTAAGCATGTTTATTCTCAGGTGATTATTAAGAGCTTCCGCTGTGGCATACTTAAATAAGGACGAGATTTGGAGTCCATGTTTGTATGATATTGTGTAAAAACTGCATTCAAGAAACTTATTTTGTTGTAACATATTTGTATTGTAAACCATTATGTAATGGTCGTGTGTAAACAGGATATTTTTGATTATCATTATTTGATAATCTACGTAAAGCTTTTTAAACCTTTATTGATGAAATAAAGGTTATGGTTTGTTTTAAAATGAATGCAGTCTTTGAAAAACGTCTCATATAGAGGTCAAAACCTCGCAACAAAATCAATTAATATGGAACGTTTTTAATCAATAAGAACGGGACATTTCAATTTATACCCCCTTTCTATTTCAGAGCTTTATGCTTTTGTTTTCTTTTCTCAAGTAATGGTCCAGAATTCGTAGGTATGGAATTTCGTATGATCAAAATATAATAGTAGCAAGGAAAGGTAGTAGCACGATTTGATTTGTCAAATTACCAGAATTCAAGAGAAAAGATAGAACTATCAAGAAAATATGTTCTTGATATGTTTATAGATTAGCTAGAATGTAAGAGTCGTGTAACATTGCACATGATGACGTTAGGGTCTGTGAATCATCACGTTCCATTAGAAACTCAGCATGACTTATTGTAATATAATCACGTTGATCAAGTGTCATTATATTATAGTAACTCATACTTCAGTCCCCAACACTACTTCAATATCATTCATATTTTAAGTTTGAATTTTCAGAATTCAGAAACTAATACAGTTTCCTTTCTGATGTAATACAGATAACGCTAGAAGATAAATGATTTCGGATAAGAATAGTTATGAAATTACCTTCAGGAATATCGAGGATATTTATAATAGAGGATACGATAATATCTTAGATTTTTAGAATCAAATTGTGATGAAGAAATTCATTCACGATGATTTAGAGCGATTAAGGAGCAAGGTATTCGCTAAAGATTTCATCAGAATCAGAATCATCAGGATTCTTTATGTACAAGTTTAGTCCTTATGATTTGTCCACAGCCTTCTTTATAATTTCGCATAATCCGCTTTTTGGTACTAAATTTTCTATTGAGCGTTTCTAACACTCCATTCTTTATTATCATACTTTCGTCTATTATAGTTATCTATAGTTTCTGCTGCTTCATTCATCTTTTTCAGAATTTAGTGTATTGTTTCATAGACTGGGTGCTTCTCGGAATTTCAGAATGGAAGATCATAATTCTAAGAGATAAATGTTATACATATAACTATTGATGTAGACTTGCTGCGAGTTTTCAAAATACTGATTTCTGATTTCCCGGTACTTGGTATGAAAATTCTCGTTACAAGATGCGGATGAGTATATGATGAGATTTCGATAAATATAATGATTTTTTCGGAAAATCATAGATCAATAAAGTTGCTTGGTAAATTTACTGCTAATGTGGTGGGATATAAATGGTTCTCCGGTAACGATGACGAAAAGGGTATCATATATATCAAGGTTATAGTAAGGCTTATTCGAGTGAAAGTCGAAGTTGATTTGTTAGAGCTGTGACAAAATTGCCTACTTTGGAAAGAGATTGCAAAGTTATTTTAGGTAATAACAACGCCAAGGAATTATAAATTCATTTTAAACTTCTATTTAGGTTCCAAGAGTTTTCCAGGTGCATGACCATATGCATAAGTTCTTCTTTTCGTAGATAACGTGTGGTTGAATCATCCTCTCGATTGAGGTGTTTTCAAGATTCGTGAAAGGTTTGAACGCAGCTTGTAATCGTTAAGATACAAATGAAATCAAGTGGCAAACTTGAAAAATTATTTATTTTCATATGTTATAATCAATATTTTAATTCATTTTAATTGTCCAATGTTGGCAGTTGTCATAACCCAACCTTAACCATAAGGACGAATACAATAACATATGATTTCATCGCGAGGTATTGACCTCTATATGCGACATTTTTCAAAAACTGCATTCGTTTTTACAATACAAACCATAGCTTTTATTACAAATACAAGGTTTAAACAACTTAATAATGATTATCGTTTAGCGATAATCTTAGACTTACAAACTTTACATGTGATAATAACAATACGACCTCCAACATATTTTACATTACAAATCCTCCGATATGCAGTTTTATTTTTGACACAAATATGCATACTCAAGATCTTGCTTAAATTCAACATGTTGCAGCGGAAGCTTTTAGTTATCACCTAAGAATAAACATGCTTAAAACGTCAACATAAAGTTGGTGAGATATAGGTTTAATGCCAGCAGCGTTATAAATATAGACCACAAGATTTCATATATAAACGTTTTAATAAAAATATTCTAAGTTGTTGAGCACTTGATAACCATACTTAACATTTAATCAACGTCGCATATTCCCTTTATTATGAAATCTTACTACACCGTACCAAGTGTAGTTACCGAAACGAAGTACTGTGCAACCGTTGAATACTGGTCGTCCAGTCCGGTTGGGGTTGTCAGGCCCGATCGATCTATCAACAGGATTCGCGTTTACAATACCTCATGTAAATAATAGTTACCAAGTTACAGGGAAGTATGCCAGTGGTACAACTCAATGTAGAATATATATTCTTAATCACTTGTGTCCATAACGTAAATCATAAAATGCATGTATTCTCATCCCGAAATATTTAGAGTTTAAAAGTGGGACTATATACTCACCTTTTCCTTGAAGGTATTTAACTCGACTTGGTCTCCGATAGATATCACGAACCTAACCATATATATAATATATCAACATATTTTCTTTTCAAGTAATCATTACATATATATATATACTTATAATACTTTTAATATTTTCTTAGTCCGTAGTTAGCAGTCTGTTGTTAATGGTCCACAATTAGTTGCTCAATAAAATAAATAAAGACCCCATCGTATTCGTATTGATCAGAATTAATCTCGACCCATGGTACCATGTTGTCAAATGACGTGTTGCGTACATAAAGTACCGTGTTGTCAGATGACGTGTTGCGTACAATCATGAGGTCTTATGAATAATCTTCTCGTGTTGTTTACGGGTGGTCCTAGAATATATAAAATCAAATCATAAGTAAATATATATTAAATATTATGTTAATTAGCCAAGATATGATTAATTCAATTTTGTCATAATATGATATATTACAGGTTTTGAAGTGTTTTAAAAATCAAATTAGAAGGATCTATTTAGTTTGCGAACAGGTTTGAAATCATTCAAACTATGTTCTTGTTGTTAAAAATTTTATAACACAAAATAAGGTAGCTATATAAATATGAATCGAATAAGATTATGGATAAGGTTACTACCTCAAGTTACTTGGATAAAGCTACTGGAAAAGATAGAAAATAATCTTGATCAAACTTTCCTATGATGATTATAGGTTGTTCATGAAGCTAGTTCTTCATGAGTATTTGCTGAGATTGTGAAGAACACTTAGAGTTCCTAAGAGTGTGTTTTTTTTTTTTGGTTAGAGAAAGATGGTTGTAAGAATGAAATGAAAAACCAAGGTGATGGTGATACTTATAGGACAGTCTGGTTGTTGAGGGAACAAGGACAAATTATTGTGTTGAATTTTTGAGTAATAATGTATGCTAGCTTACAAATAAGATTCCCTCTTATCTAGGGCAGATCTAAAGCTGATAAGGATATTGATTTGATTTGTATTTACCAATAGTAAATACGTATGGATGATGAGTATGATACGGTAAAAGAAGCTCAAAATCGGTCTTTTATTTTGGTTGCCACCCCTTGGACCCCGCTTATCGGGGGCGCTGCCCCCGAACCCCCGTCATAATCAAGATAAGTTCAAACAAGTGTGCACTCCACACTTCCCCAAACTTGTTCGATATTTATCAAGATTATTTTGGTTACAAATTAATCCTATTACACTTAAATCATATTGGTGACATAAATCACAACACATTATAGATTGTAAGTATATATGTCAAAGAACGTTACATATAGTTATCGTTTTGAAAACTTAAGTTAGTGGTCTCAAAGTATAATTATAACTCATTGTTGTTAGTTCACAATGAAATGTTAAACCATCCTTAAATCATGTTAAATATGTATAGATATGTACATATACATAATCGTATAATTATCGTGTGTTATATAGTTCGTGATATCATCGGTCAAATTGGACGGTCAAACGTTGTGTAAAACTCTTTTCAAAAATATAAGTCTCAACAGTTTGGATTGCTTATCATGTTGGTAAGGTTTAATTTATGTAAATATTAATCTCATAAGTATAGAATGATCGGAAAATTCCGGGTCGTTACAGCAGTCCACAGTTAGCAGTCCACAATTAGTAATTTAATAATTCATATATAGTTTGATATATAATATTCGAATTAATTAATACGTATCATGACCCATTGTATACATGTCTCAGACTCGATCACAAATCAAAGTATATATATTATTGTAGAATCAACCTCAACCCTGTATAGCTAACTCAAGCATTACTGCATATAGAGTGTCTATGGTTATTCCAAATAATATATATAGATGTCAAAACCTTGTATACGTGTCCTGATATTTAAAGTGCGTAAAATAAATAACAGAAATTAAATGACGATAAATAAAATTGCGAGAATATAAATTGCGGTAATTAAATTGCGATAAATAAAATGTAATCAGTTAGCTAGGAACAGTTAGCGTGGATTCTTAACAAAAATTTCTCGTAGTTAATTTGTTTGTTTCTAACAATTTTTATTTTGTCCAGTGTTTTCTTCGTTACGCTACTTGTTGGATTTTGATAAATCAAAATCCAAATATGAAATTGAATGGAAATGGTTATTCTGTGATGAACGGATTTGTATATCTGTGGATGTAAGTAGGATAGTAAATGAGCGTTGAATCAGATTCGAAGAATGTACAGTGTAACTTATTAATGTGAAATCGAAATATTCCTCGGGTATTACCTACCCGTTTAAATATTTTCATCATTAACAGTTTGTACGAAAGAATTTCCAATTACAATCTTTATGAAAATATATATATATATATATATATATATATATAATTTCTTCAGAGGTAATTATGGATTTAATGAGCCAATATGATATTAAACTCATTTGATTTTCGGTTTTAGCTAGAATAAATAATCTCTAAAACTTTTAGAAACCACATATTCTTTGCAGAATATTTCTTCAATGAAGTTATGAATTAATACTTCATCGTTCATTGTTATTGGTACTCCTTGGTATCTATGGTACGTATGACGTTGATGTTCGTGTGACAGATTGTGAAGTTGAGGTTTGCGATGCGGTTGTTGTTGGTGGTGGTAATGGTACTGTTGGCGTTGATGATGGTGGTATTGGTTATGCTGCTGGTGCTGCTGCTGGTGTTTGTAACCTTTGCACCATATTCTCCAAAGCCACTACCCGAGCACGAAGCTCGTTAAATTCTTCTATTACACCGGGGTGATTGTTGGTTCGGACGAGCGGATAAATATGATCTAGAATTTGATATAGTATATAATTGTGATGAGATACTCTGGAAATGAGAGAGAAAATGGTGTTTCGGACAGGTTTGCCGGTAAGTACTTCAGGTTCTTCGCCAAGAGGTGAATTCGTTTGTTGGAAGGGATCGCCTTCTTCGCGTCTCCATTGATTGAGTCGACTACGAACCCATCAGATGAATTGAAGATGACTAATTGGTTGATCCATTTCATTTACACTGCTTTCAGAGCTTAGGTTAATATCAATGTCGGAATAGCTGTCGGAATAACTATCGGAATAGCTATCGGAATAGCTATCGGAATCTGAGGGACTAGAACTGGTTGAGAGATTCATCTTGTACGATCAGATGGAGGATTTTCGATAAGAAATATATTATAGGATGTAGATTAGTACCCTGCAATAGATAATTTACATATGCATATATAATACTAAAATCCCATAAGTTACAGAGGAATCTACGGAAGCTGTCAGGCAAAGGTAACAATAACAGATACGCTAAGATATGAATTTATCTATACACTGTCTATGTAATAGAGGCAGTAAGACGTGTCTAGACTTTAAGGATGATAAGCAAATAATTTTCAACACTAAATGATAAGCAAAACTTTTGACATGCAGACACGGTCGAAGTCCAGACTCACTAATGCATCTTAACAACTATCAGTTAGACACACTAATACATTACATTTGGTTACATCGCGAGGTATTTGACCTCTAAATGATACAATTTTACAAACATTACATTCGTTTTTAAAAGACAAACTTTTGTCACATCAAAACTTGACGGCATGCATACCATTTCATAATATATCCAACTATAATTGTCTTAATAATATTCTTGATGAACTCAACGACTCGAATGCAATGTCTTTTGAAATATGCCATGAATGACTCCAAGTAATATCTCTAAATGAGCAAATGCACAGCGGAAGATTTCTTTAATACCTGAGAATAAACATGCTTTAAAGTGTCAACCAAAAGGTTGGTGAGTTCATTCGTTTATCATAAACGATCATTTTCATCATTTTAATAGACCACAATATTTTTATTTCTCATAAATACACATCTCATATCAGGCATTTCGCAAACTGCATAGAGATAAAAATCATTCATATGGATTGAACACGTGGTAACCAACCTTAAGAAGATGCATATAGAATATCCCCCAGTATACAGTGCCCAGCTAATATACTAAATAATACCTCGAAGTACTAAAGCATCCATGTAGTGACCCGAACTTTTCCATGTTTATATATATATTAAATGAAATTGATATTTTACATGATTAAGTGTTTCCAACATGTTAAGCAATCAAACTTGTTAAGACTTGATTAATTGAAATAGGTTTCATATAGACAATTGACCACCCAAGTTGACCGGTGATTCATGAACGTTAAAACTTTTAAAAACTATATGATGACATATATATGGTTATATATATAGTTAACATGATATTATGATAAGTAAACATATCATTAAGTATATTAACAATGAACTACATATGTAAAAACAAGACTACTAACTTAATGATTTTGAAACGAGACATATATGTAACGATTATCGTTGTAACGACATTTAATGTATGTATATCATATTAAGAGATATTCGTACATCATAATATCATGATAATATAATAATTTAAAAATCTCTTTTGATATTATAAACATTGGGTTAACAACATTTGTAACATGTATTTCTGACTATAAACTTATACTTTTTCTGTTTAGATTCATAAAGTTAAGTTCAATACGAAACCGTGGCCACTGGAATCACTCAAAACGGATTAGAAATGAAGAAATGGCGAGTAAAACAAGATTGATAAAAACTACTCATTTTACCTACGTGAAAGTTAGTAATAAATCTATTCCAACCATAACCTAATCAACTTATATTGTATATTATGTAATCTTGAGATACGATAGACACGTATATAATGTTTCGACCTATCATGTCGACCCATCTATATATATATATATTGCGGAACAACCATAGACACTCTATATGTGAATGTTAGAGTTAGCTATACAGGGTTGAGGTTGATTCCAAAATATATATATAGTTTGAGTTGTGATCAATACTGAGATACGTATACATTGGGTCGTGGATTGATTCAAGATAATATTTATCGATTTATTTCTGTACATCTAACTGTGGACAACTAGTTGTAGGTTACTAACGAGGACAGCTGACTTAATAAACTTAAAACATCAAAATGTATTAAAAGTTTTGTAAATATATTTTGAACATACTTTGATATATATGTATATATTGTTATAGGTTTGTGAATCAACCAGTGGCCAAGTCTTACTTCCCGACGAAGTAAAAATATGTGAAAGTGAGTTATAGTCCCACTTTTAAAATCTAATATTTTTGGGATGAGAATACATGCAGGTTTTATAAATGATTTACAAAATAGATACAAGTACGTGAAACTACATTCTATGGTTGAATTATCGAAATCGAATATGCCCCTTTTTATTAAGTCTGGTAATCTAAGAATTAGGGAACAGACACCCTAATTGACGCGAATCCTAAAGATAGATCTATTGGGCCCAACAAGCCCCATCCAAAGTACCAGATGCTTTAGTACTTCGAAATTTATATCATATCCGAAGGGTGTCCCAGAATGATGGGGATATTCTTATATATGCATCTTGTTAATGTCGGTTACCAGGTGTTCACCATATGAATGATTTTTATCTCTATGTATGGGATGTGTATTGAAATATGAAATCTTATGGTCTATTGTTACGATTTGATATATATAGGTTAAACCTATAACTCACCAACATTTTTGTTGACGTTTAAAGCATGTTTATTCTCAGGTGAATACTAAGAGCTTCCGCTGTTGCATACTAAAATAAGGACAAGATTTGGAGTCAATGTTTGTATGGTATTGTGTAAAAACTGCATTCAAGAAACTGATTTCGATGTAACATATTTGTATTGTAAACCATTATGTAATGGTCGTGTGTAAACAGGATATTTTAGATTATCATTATTTGATAATCTACGTAAAGCTTTTTAAACCTTTATTTATGAAATAAAGGTTATGGTTTGTTTTAAAAATGAATACAGTCTTTGAAAAACATCTCATATAGAGGTCAAAACCTCGCAACGAAATCAATTAATATGGAACGTT